>NC_135015.1:27700011-27840011 GCF_051020955.1 Megalopta genalis | reverse complement strand
CTGTACAAAAGCAACGTGCACTCGTTCCGTCTTTCTTATTCGGTCCTTTTATTTCTTAATGTGCCAGCTGCAGAATTTTTTGCTCGAGACGTTAACGGACTGCATCGCCGTAATCTGGTCCCGGGGTTAAACGAAGAGTGGTAATCTGTTCGCCGGTGTGTCGAGCTGTTTAATAAGATTCCGACAATCTTCTTAGCTCCTTATGGCTCGCCGGGGGTTTACGTAACGCCGGGAAGATGGATAAGTCGTCACATCTCAACTAGATCGCGAATTATACATCGATCCCCCGTTGTCGGCTGAAAATCGTCCATTACGATCGGCCAACGCGGCGCGGCGAGACGTTAATTCCAAAGCGTCGCGGCGGCTCGATCAGCGCGATTGCATGTAATTAAGAACGGGAACCTGTTTCGGACTTCGGCCGGCAATCTTAATTACGATCTCGCGGCGACGCGACGCGGCGCGACGTCTCGAACCAGCGCGCCGCGAGATTTCTTATAATAATTCTTCGCCGTCGCTTTCCCGATAAAGAGGTTCGTGTGGAACAAAGCAGCACGAAGTTTCGGACCTGCTTTCCAGCGGGGTTTGAAAAAAAAACAGGCCATCTTGTTAAGAACGCCGGTGCTGGACGCGGCCGAAGCAGCGTCGCACGCTGAAACGGAACATCTATTTCTTTTTTTTTTTGCTTTGACATGGACGGCCGAAATTGATCGTCGAAATTTTCTACCGTAGCCTCGTGAAATCTTTAATGCGCGACCGTAGCATGAGATAAAAAGGAGAGAGGCGAACCTTTTCATACTTACGTTCACCTACATTTGAGCTACAGTAATGTCTCCCTTACTGACGCTCAGATTGTGCACAAAAATGGGCAATTTGTGAAGAGGAGATACGATTATTCGAGCCTTGCAACTCGTTTTTATAATTGTTGACAATCGATAGCCCATAAAAAACGAGCCACGAGGCTCGAACAATCGTATCTCCTTTTCCAAAATTGTCCATTTTTGTGGACAATCTGAGCGTCAATTAGGGAGACATTACTAGGTTTGGTCCAAATGCGTGCGAATTAAGAAATTCCGGTCTACGAAAATTCCGGCCTTTTCGTTTTCCACTTTAAATAATTATTTCATAAATTCTGTTCATTTATAAGTTCTCAATGTTTTACATAATACATACTAGGTAACTTATTAACAATCGTTTTCTATATAAAAAAAAAAATACATTCTGACTTAAAGTTCGATTTTAATTTATCCAATTTAAATTTCATCGTTCAACAACTGTATAAAAGAAAAATCCATTGCACTCAATGCTGTCGTAATTCAATTAATGATTTCAAATTTTGTTAAAAACCGTCGAAGGTCTGAAATACCTAAACTTTCTACTTTAATGCTAAGATTTTAAGAAGTAGAAAAATTAGCTGCTGATAGCTGCGATTAATAAAATAAATCTAATATATGTGTACAAGATTTATTATTAGATTTATCATTATTATTCATTATTATTACTATTATTTATTTAGTATTATTTACTATTATTATTTATTATTATTACTATTATTTATTTAGTATTATTTACTATTATTATTTATTATTATTACTATTATTTATTTATCATTATTTATTATTTATTTTTATTATTATTTTTTACTATTATTATTATTAGATTTATTTTATTAATCGCAACCATAAGCAGCTAATTCGTCCACCTCTTTCATTTTCTTTTTCTTTTCTGTATTTTTTTATGCTACGATTTTGGCGGATCCACCGTGCGCCGGGAGGATAAAAAGTTCGGCCGGAAAATTGGCGTGTATATTTCTTGAAACAAGAACAACGAGTGGCACTCGTCGATCCGCGCTGGATGCCCGGGTGGCTCGCATTTAAATAACAGGATTATCCGCGCGATAAATCCGCCGAAGCCATTTCCATTTTAATGTCCGGCTTATCCGGCCGTCGATCGCCTGCCGGATATTTTAATTATCGCTCGCGTGGAACGAGTTAGGTCTGGGTTTAGGCGAGTTTACCCGAGCAGCCCGTGGCTTCCTCCTTTGTTGGCCGGCCTCCGGTTCCAAGTAGTTCCACGCGGACCCGAGTCAATATTGACTCGAGCCGAATACCGTGTACGTAACCGCGCTTAACCCAGATTCCCATCCGCGATATCGAGATCGTTTCGTGAGATCGCCGACTGCCCTCCTGCTCCGCCCGACGCCCCGCGCGGTTCCAGGAATTTTCAGTTTCGCTCGATTAATTAACCCCTCCACGCGCGGCCGAGTTTTTTCTGTTTTTATCTTTCTGATACGTTCGAGGAATTAGATTGAAAAGGATTTTACGATTTAAAAAAGAAAAAGAAAATAAGAATTCTCATTGTGTGTTATTGTGTTACGGAAAATTGATCAGAAAATGTGACTATTTAACAAGATGTACCAAAAGGAATTTATTAAATAGCTTGATAGACTCGAAGCAACTTTTACAGCTTTTAGTGATATTTAAACAAAAGTTTTACATAACGCCATATTTGTATATTTCTATATTAAAAACAATCGAAAGTAGAGATAGACAAATGTAGTATTTTAGGGGTGGAGGGTTGTTTACACTCTGTATATTTAAAAACAAAATTAGCAAAATATAGATATAATATAGAAATGTAAATATAAAAAATATAAATAATAGAAAATACAAATATAATAGTTTCTTAAGTTTTTGTTTGGATATCAATGACAATGTAAAAGTTGCTTCCAGTTTATAATTGTTTCCAGCACTCTGGCTGATCTCCTTTAGCTTAGAACACTCTGTTTATTAACAAAAAATTAACAAAATGTAGATATAATATAAAAACATAAATATAAATAATAAAAAATACGAATATAATAATTTCTTAAGCATTCGTTTGGATATCAGTGACAATGTGAAACGTACTTTCAGTCTACAATTATGCGCATGGAATGCAGAATATTTTAAGACATAGTTTGCATTAATTCTCTCATTTGAATATCTAAGACATGTTTTCGTAAGATTTCCACTGTTGATATTTATAGCAGTTAAATTATTCAGAATAACATTATTTCTACAATGTTGTATACATTGTAAATTGAAATACTTAAGTGACAGATTAAAACTGAATCGAGCGGGGAACGCGGGGTGCCCCGTGGATTTCTCTCGTTAACAAAATCATGGTCGACGCGATAATAACGTGGGCTGCGCTATATTCGACGAAATCTACGGAACGCGAATTCCACGATGGCCGTCGCGTTCGGAGGGTTAACCCTTTGCACTCGAAACCATACTAATTGGAAAATTTACATTGACTCTTTTGACTTATGGTATTTCCATTTTAGCGACAAAGTGCATTTTATGCATACAAAATCGAGTCTTGTGGCTCATACAACAGCGTTAGACTTTTAACAATTCTTTATTCTCAAGCTTTTATATATAATATTTATATAATATAATATATAAAATATAATATGATATTATAATAATATTATAAAATATAATAAATTATAATATTTAATTATTTTATTTTTTAATTTCATTTCTAAATTATATTATAAAGATATTATAAAAAAATGATCTTGGAACGTGGCGTAACAATTCTAGGCGGTGTCTCAGAGTCGCCACTCGAGCGCAAAGGGTTAAGGCTCGCTTTGAGGCGCGCGCGTCGCCGGGATAAACAAACGGAGTCCGCGTTTATTTCCCCGCGGCCTCAAAAATAGAGAGGAGAGACGACCGCCTCCCGGCGATCGGTGCTCCGCAAATAATCGCGGCTGGAAATTGCCCAAGAGTAATTACCGTGTCACGATTATGTAAATCGACGGCCGTTCAAGGGTACCGGGTGCCGCGGCTACGGAGATTACGCGGACGTAAATCCGTGAAACGAGTCACGACTACGCCTCGACGATAATACCCGGTGAATTAAAGACGTTTCCCAGACACGCCGACGACGACGACGAGGACGGCCAACGGCGATCGCCGGCCAATGCATAAAATATCGGTGCTAGGACGCGGCCAGGCGACCAGAATTTACGATCGGCCCTGTTTAGGCGATCCTTCTTCGTCGTTCGCCATTCATGCTGACAACCGAGCCGCTCCTGGATTCCCGCTGTCCATTCGAAATGATTGGTCGACGAGATACCTTTCTGTCTCTCTCTCTCTCTCTCTCTCTCTCTCTCTCTCTCTCTCACATACACACACATACGCGCACATACTCTCTCTCTCTTTTACCGAGCCAGTGGAAAAATGCTGGAAATTTCACGTCCGAACAATTTCTGCTTCATAAATATTACGGGTATCCGTTCTGCCAGGATTATCGATGATTTAATCTGCTGTACTTGCGAGACTACGCTGCCGCGAAATTGATTCGGCCGGTCGTTCTTCGGCGAATTAACCGAATCGCTGAAATTTTAATGTTGATTTTAATCGAATTTTAATTCACACAAACACACACACACATTTATTTACGGGCTTAATTCGCCGGCATTCTGCTGGATTTATAATGATGCGAATCAAATAACGATGGAGCATTTAATTAATAGATATCAACGTCACCGGTCACTCGGCATACGTCGCGATTACATACTGAAATCAATAATTCGTCCGCGGTCTGCTAGCGTCTTCTTTTCTCTCGCTTCTCGCGCCACATTGTAAACGTTCTTTCACAATTTTATACTAATCGACGTTGAAACCGAGTTCGCTGTTCAAACAATCTCATACATATGGAATTAATGAAAAATACAGGATGCCCGAAAAGTTACTCAAAATTTGGAAATGAGGGGTTCCTCAGGTCATTTGAAGCAACTTTTTCCTCAGCGAAAATGCAATCCGCGGCTTCGTTTACGAGTTATTGGCGAAAAACGCTGGCCAATGAGAGGCGAGCTCGGCTGGCGCGAGGCGGGGCCGAGCCAACTAGCGGACGAAGTCTAGTACCGCTCATTGGCTCGGCCGCCTAGCGCTACGTAAGCTCGCCTCTCATTGGCCACCGTTTTTCGTTAATAACTCGTTAACGATGCCTCGGAGAACATTTTTGTAAAGGAAAAAGTTGCTTCAAATGACCTCAGGAATCATTCCTTCTCGGATGTTAACATAATTGTGGGACATCGTGTAATGCACAACTGTTAAGCAATTATTGTGCGGAAACCCCTCGTTTCCCTGTTTCTAAGCCGTCATAGTCTTCCTCTATCATTCAAAATCTGCAAAATGATGGGATAAGCGGAGAAGGTGATTAGATGTTCGCGAAACTTGTTGATGTCGATAATTATACAATTAATGCAATCATATTGCAGCCGAACTCCTGGCGTATAAAACTATAATGTTTCCATAGAGTTAATCTGCTACATTGAAGCTAAATCGAATGTGGAGCTTCTAGCACAGCAATGGCAAACCTTTTTTAAAAGTGGGTCAAACTTTGTTCATTTTTTTTTAAAGGAGAGAATAGTTAAAAACTACCCTTTTTGATTCTCACTTTTAAAATCCTTTACAAAGTTTACGTTTCCTTCTTGTTTCACAACTTTTACTTTTGCAAGCGAAGAGCAAAAAATAAAATTAAAGATCGACGTCAAAAAACTGATATAAATGGAGTGCTAAGTCGATAAGTCGGCCCTCCACTTGGAAATATTTTTATATATATACATTATTCTTTAAAATATATTTGATTTATATATATTTATATATATATATAAATATTGATTTATATATATTTATATATATATATATATATATAAATATTGATTTATATATAATATAATTAATAATATAATTATATAATTTATATAATTTCGATTTATATATATTTATATCGTCTGTTCTCTCTTTTGTGACATTAAAAACAAGTTTATAAAAACCAACGCTTGAGTCCCTTAAAAACCGTGGCTCAGTGTCCGCCCCGCAGGTCATAGTTCGCCATCGCCGTTCCAAAAAGAACATAATCCCATCGAACCGAAGCTCGAACGTTCATAAATCCCGTTCGAATTCTAATTTCGCCTAATCGTAGCGTCGCTCGCGGCAGCCCGTTAATTGCGAGATTCGAACCGCTCGAACAAAGGTCCCGGAGCAAAACGAGATCGCGGAGTCCGTAAACCGGCAGAACGCTGGAAGAATGGCGGACCCCGTTCTGGCCAGCGAGGAGGCAGCAACGTTTTCCCTGCTCGCAAAACCAGTCCGAAACGGTTCAGGGGAGCGAGAACGATCAAGAACGAGGAAAACATTCGCGCGCGAGCGGCCGTGTTCCAGTAATAGCAGCATTCCGCGGATTGCTTCGGCGTCGTTCAATGGTGCACCCGAAGGTGGGAGAAAGAGGAGATCCGTTGGCGATGGAAGGAGACGGCCGAGAGTGGAAAACGCGGGACGGTGAAAGTGGACAATGACGAATAAGTAGTTGCGCGACGCGAGAGCGGACCAGCTGGCCCGGCTCCCGCTCCGGCTCCTCGCGTTTACACGATGCTGATCAATTATTTATCCCGCGACGTCTGGCCACCGGCCAACATTTTCCGTCGCGTTCCATCCCCGGCCAACCCCCCCCCCCCCCTCGTCTATTAACAACAGCGAGAGGGACCCTCTCTTCCATTAGGGCTCCGTCTGTTCTCCGTTCACGCCGCGGCTCGTCTCGTTCCTTTTCCGTCGTATCTCGGAATCCGCGCCCCTTCCCTCCCTCCTTCCCCCGATTTTTCCCGGCTCTTTTTGCCTAACCTAAATACGAGGGGCCTGCTCGCGGAGACAAAGAACGCGAGCGCGCGCGTAGTCACGCGGAAAAGCCAGATTAGATAGAAGACGCGAGCGGGCGAGCCGCGCGCGCGCTGCCGATTGTGCGCTGTGGTTCCTTCGCGGTCTTCATTTTCTTAGTCCCGTTGAACGGTTTGGGTCAGCTACAGCGTTTCTGTGTACGTTATTTCGTACGGAGCTCTTTCGTTCGTAACGCACGCGTTGCAAATGTGTGTTGGGGAGAACGATGACGTTTTTAACGCGGGGGCGGTTGTAATGTGTTGGATGTCTCGAAATATGTGATAGATATTTGTACACGATTCAGGTGTACAGTTTAAATGTTTAGAATATAGTAATCTAGGATATTTAGGTGAATGCGAAATATACGTAGGAGGAAAGTAACTTGTAACTTCTAATTAAAAAGCTAACTTTTATTCCTGCTTGAAAATTGCGATTCGTGTGCTTTTTTAGCGAGTATATTTCTACTTCTTGTTTCAGATCTCTAATTTCATGTGTCCTAAAGAAATGTCGATAGTTGTTTTGCGTTAATAAGCGTGTTATAAATAATAATTTGTAATAATAATATAACACCCACAGTCGGAGTAAATTGTAAGAGATTTCTATGCTTGATTTTCTTCATTTTATGGTTTAAGTAAATATTTATTACGTTAACTAATCAATTTAAAATTGCTGTAATTTAATATAATGACATTTGGAACACGCTCATCTATCATACTTAGGATAATACGGAACATACATCTGCATAAGGAAGAAAATAACTTCTCAATAGCTAAGAGCTAATTTTCATTCCTGCTTTAAAATTGTGATTGGAGTGCTTTTTTAGCAAATCTATTCCTCCTTCCTGTTTTAAATCTCTATTTTCGTATGTCCCAAAAAGATACTGATAGTTACTTTGCATTAATAAGCGTGTTATAAATAATAATTCATAGTTAAAGCTTGATTGAAATTGTAAGAGATTTCTGCACCTAATTTTCTTCATCTTATAATTTAAATAAGCATTTATTAGATAAATAAACATAAAATTACTATAACAAATTTTATATTATATATATATATAAATAATAGTATTGCTGTAAATAATGAAATTGCTATAATTTAATACTGTAACAAAACTTTTAGAATGTCTCGTACAAAAATTAGAAGAATTAACAAGCAACAACAAGCAACAAGTAACCATGGATATAAAAGCATATAAAAATGACTAGGAATCTTTATAACAAAAATTTAATAAAAAAGATAGGCCCAATATTGCCGCTGTAATGACCGTTCACGTAAAGAATGCCACGCTGTGTTACAACCAACCCACACTTATTTATTAATATTTTATTAATAACTTGGATATTCCTCGATGCGCAACAAAACCACTGCAACTGAATAATCTCAGACAAGTAGCTAAGTGATTCGTACAACAATTGTCGTTGTAAATACAATAATATATGCGTGATCGCGTTCTAAAATCGAAGTATTACAACCGTCATCGATCTCTCATACTAATTCGATCTTCTCGATCTCGCATAATACTCTTGGAAATAGTGTTCCACTAAATTTTCCAAATTTTCTGCACACAAGCATAATTATTCAGACATTTCAACATAGTACAAACACAGCCTAAACATAGCCTCGAATCGATAGGAAGCACTTTTTCTCTCTGCAGAGAAAAAAGCGTCGATTCTTTTCGGTCCCTCGATTTTCCACGCTTTTTGCCGGAGCTTCTCTCGCGAGCCACTCTCTGATACTCGATACTCTCGAACTGTTTTTCAGCCGAGTTTCTTCCCCCCCCCCCCCCTCCCCTCCTCCCGAGAGTATCGTTCCGATAATTAGTCCGGTTATTTTCGTCGAGCCTCTTCTACCGAAGTTTTTTCGACGTTCCGGCTTTCGGACCGTCGCGCTCGGTTCAACGACACTTTCACCGTAAACGTGATATAATTATCGTAACTTCTTGGCAGCTGGTGCCGGGACGGGCGACGCGATTAATGAACTGTGGATGCCCGCGCTGCTCCCGCGTGGTCGTGTCGTGACAACTCGCGATAATTATCGGGAAGCTCTTGTCGGCGAGAAAGTTGCCGTTCTCCGCGATCGACAATGAACCGTTAATTCCGGGACGCGTTCGTCGCGCCCGACGACCTCGGGGGGGCTCGGGGCAATTTCCAAGCACGGGCTGCCAACAGACGATTAAATCTGCTCTTAACCCTTTCGCTCCGAACGACGGATATATCCGTCATCCATATGAACACTCGCGGAGCCGAACGCCGAATATATCCGACATCCACATGATCGCCCTCTGGGGACGAACGCCGGATATATCCGACATGCTGGTAAAATCGCGACCTAATTTTTGGACTGCACCGCCTCTTGTTACTATTGCGTGAATCTTTTGACGAAACAAACAAACGACAGTCCGAAATAAACGACACACCATTCAAGTTATATTTGTTCTACCTGCATTTCCCATTATTATTGTGTTACATGTCATAAAGGGATAGAAAATCGAAAGTACTAACTTTAGGACTAATTATTATGTATTATGTTTTGTATTATGAATATTATGTTTTACTTTATTACTGTATATTATATATTATTTCTTCACTTTTTCCATTGTTAATGAAATTTTTTTTACCTATTAAATAACTTTATACCTTATGCAGAAATTATAACTATATTGTTTTAAAGAAAAATCCCTTTTCTTCCCAAATACACTATCCACGCGCAATGCGCACAATTTCGGCGGGTGGTTCCGTTCAGGAGGGGCGCTACGGCGGACTGAACCGCCGTAGCGAAAGGGTTAAACAGCGTATTGGAAATGGGTAGATAAATAAAAGTAAAACGCAGTGAATTAAACTTATCCCTTTTAGTTTATTAATTTGATGTACGAGGAAGGACCGTCTTTACTCTCCTGATTCCTCCAGGAGACTGAAGACTATTCACAAAGACGAAACCGAAAACGTCACCTAAAGACAAAGAGCACTCTGTTCTATATACATATGAAATCATTGTTTATCTAATGGTACTCTGGCGAGACTCTCGGCGTCGATTCGTTTTTGTAACTTATATGCTAGAAGGAAAAACTTCTGAGTATTCAAAAGAGAGAAAATAATCCAATACAGCGTCGAAAGTGTGCCGAGATTTTTCGAAAATTATTTTCGTACCCGCTTGAAACGGCACACTCTTGTTTTCGGGCACACTGTATATGGATCCGCGAGCGGCTGCCAGCGCCACAAAGGCTCGCCGCGCTCTCTCTCTCTCTGCTCTCTCTTTCTCTCTCTCTTGCTCTCAAGCTCTCTCTTTCTCTCTCTTCCTTTCTCTGACGTAACAATAGGTTTCGGAGAGTGTTTCTTACCAGGGGAATTGCTTTAAATAGAAGCGGAGGTATTCGAAGGTGGCAGGGCTCTTGAGTACGGTCAAGATCGTTTCCGTGGTAACGATTACGCTTAACCAGCGCTCGTAATTGCCGCTCGTAATTTACTAACTCCGTGGAACCGAGTCCCTCGGAGGTACCAACCGACTGAAACGCAACCAAAAAAAATCTGGGACGGACCATTGATCCCACCGCTCTTAGCCTTGAAAACCTTGCTGAACTGCCGCGACGATGTCGCTGGTTCCGACGAAATTCTGTTCCGACTACGTCGATTCTTCCACGTGCGACGGTATCTCGACGAACGTTCGTTCAATATTTTCTGTGCAGGCGTACGGAAATTTTGGAGATGCTCAAAATTCGTCCGGAAATCGTCGCTTTTTAACGCGTTCGTAATTCGTACGTAATGCGATACGATGTAGTACTATTGTGTGGCAGAAAGGGTTAATTGTTTCAGTAAGATTTAATTGATATATCGACGTTCTTGGCTGGGCAAAATGGAAGAATATAGTATAAATTGTAATATAATATATATGATCACAAATTTATTATTGAAATAATATAGTATAAATAACCCTTTGCACTCGAGTGGCGACACTCTAGGATTATAATTAAAAATTGTTACGTCTCGTTTCAAAATAACGTTGTACAGCAATTCTAAGCGTCGTCTCAGAGTCGTCCATCGAGAGTGCAAAAGAAGTTATATAATAATAATAATAATAATAATAATAATATATTATTATTATTATTATACTATATTAATATATTTTATAACGTATTATTATATTATATTATACTATATTATATTATATTATGTCAAGGTTATATTATAACACTATATTATTATAATAATAAATTTATAATTATTTATACTGTATTCTTCCATTTTGTTCAGCTAAGAACCTTGATATATTAATTAAATCATACTGAAAAGATTAACCCTTTTTGCCATACAATAGTATGATATCATCTCGCACAACTAGCAAGTTAAGCGAAGTAAAAAATATTTATTTATTTAGTATAATAATAAATTTGTAATCATTTATATTACATTATTATTTATACTATATTCTTCCATCTTGTTCAGCTAAGAACGCGTTGATATATTAATTCAATCTTACTGAAAAGGTCAACCCTTTTTTCCATACAATAGTATGATATCATGTCGCACAAATTAAGCGAAGTAAAGAAAAACGAAAAGAGACGATGAAAGAACCGATACGAATGGAGATAAAGTAGGCAAACAAAAAGGGTTATCGAGAAGGTTGCTACAGTGTGGACAAAATGATTCCACGACTCATCGTTGGCAATATCTTAGAACATGCAGCAACAATAGGCGAAAAATTGTTGCTCGACGTCGCCTCATCGTACTCGCAGTGTATCACGTTTCTTCCCGTTTGCAATTAAATATTTTCCAAACGTCATAGCCTCTCGTTTTCGATAAAAATAGAACAGCAGTTCCCCGCAGCCGTCGCGCCGCGATTCAACGCTAGAACAACGTCGAGTCCTAAACGCGATTAATTTGTATCATTGTATAACGAGATCGGATTTGCTCAAACTTCGTACGATTTCCATCGCAATATATGCGTCGCTAGAGAGAAGTCTATCAAGGAATTTTTTCACAGATACGTCCCTGTGATTCCGGTAACTGTGCAGAAAAAAAAGATCATAGACTATACTCATAGTAATCTCGGCTGGCTCGGTAATTAACGCGTCGAGCGCTCGCAATCGACCGCTAAAAGATTTCCACGAGGTCAGAGCAGTTTAATTAACTAAACCGAAGCTAGAAAGTTGAAATCGATCATAGTGAACGATATTGGAACGCTTTCGCATTCGAAACATCCTGGAAAAATTCATTTTGTTCGAATATTATATATTACAATGAAAATGAGTGTTCAAAATTGCTCAAAAATTAGTGTCGCTCATATTTGACCGACGCGGCGCTCAAACCGATGTGTTAACACTAAACCTACCAAGCAGTAATACTAACTGCTTCACAAAAGTGAGAAGACCGAATTTATTTGGAATTTGTAAAGTTTTTATAATAAAATTTGCTCCAACAATATAACTTATTCAAGCGTTTTCCACGAAAGAGTCTCGGAACTTTGCAGAATTGCAAAATAAGAAAGCGGTCGCTTCGACCGCGGTAGGTTTAATGTTAAATAGTCAGGCCTGTTAAATAGTCAAGTGTTAAATAAATTTCGTCGTAAAATCCCCACGACCTTCAATTCCTGGATACAATTATAATAATGAATTCCTGATAATAAGGCCGAAACGGTTCCGTTCGGATGTTCCAGCGGAAACCGAAGAACTTCTCGTTCGCCGGCATGTGCTTCCGAGCGTGTGCGCGCGGGGTGCCGCGGGGTGGCGCGGTGCAACGGTTGCATGGCAAAGGTGGAAGAGTAGGAAGCGGACAGAGGGAGGGTGGGTCGGGGCGAGGAGAGGCGAGGAGAAATGAAATCGCTATCTCGATTGAAGCATCGCGTCTCTGAATCATCCGCGCGATATCTGCGTGCATATCGACGTGTTTTCCGAGGGCTGAAGGGCGGAAGGGCGACGGCCGAGGGACGAGGGGACCTTCGCTCCCTCCGATGGCTCTGCCCACGGACGTTACACCGCAATTACTCGGCGGCGTATTGATCCGACGACTCGCAGAGTCCCACGGCTCGCAGAATCCCTTCGTGCCGAGAGCGCGCTGAGCGCAACCCTCTCTTCTCTCTCTCCCTCTCTCTCTCTCTTTCGTTCTCCGTGGGCCGCGCGGCGAGCGCGAGAGCACCCTTTTCGCGTCGGGACCGTAGAAAAAGAGCGACGCGGAAGGGCCAGGAAGTAGGGAAGCGGAGTCGCGGGCTGGATACGCCCGGGAAATAATTGCCGAGGACGTTGGTGTCTCCCCCCGAGCCCCCCGGCTTCTCTCTTTTAAGCTCCATTGAGTCGCGGGAATGAAAGCCGGTTGATGTCGCCGACCAGCCAGCCCTGGAAAACCTGCTCCCGGGAAGAGAGAAAGAGAAAGAGAGAGAACGAGAGCGAGAGGGGGAAGAGAGACTGGAAATATGTCGTCGCGGCCCAGCGTCGTCGTGGGCGAGGGTTGTTTTCCCTTTTTAATTATCAGATCCACCCCCTCGACGGTGTCCCCTATTCATTTCTTCTCCGGCGAGAGCCGCTCCAGGCCGCCCCGATCTCGATGAACCTCCGGATCCACCCGGGGTTCAACACTCGGCCGCTCCTGCGAGCCCGGTCGATTCAAGGACGCGCCACGAAATCGAAAGGAAGACGAGTTTTGCCATTGTCTCTCGGACCTGTTGCCCTGTCTGTCATCCGCCGCGGATCTTGTGCGTCGCTTCGCTGTCGGACAGGACTTGCTTCGCCTGTCACGGGGTTCTACTTCGTAGTCGAGGGCTCGGTTTCGCTATTTATAGACCGATTTTTTTTTTTTTAGTCGGTTTCATCCCTCGAACGTTCATCGGATGCGATACTGACTATTTTTCAGAATGATTGAAACGGTTCCAGATTCATTTATATTTTTATAAGAACGTTAAAACTGCAAGTATTGTACCTGTAAATAGGCTCAATTTCATGTGCATAAATTGCATTGAATCGTATATGGTAAATTCACCCTAATTGAAATCTTGGAAACAAGAATGGACAATTTGGGAAGAGGAGGTACGATTATTTGAGCCTCGCGGTTTGTTTTTTAGCTGTAAAACTAATTTAACTATAAAAATGCAACAGAATAATAATAATAATAACAATAATAATAGCGATGATAGTAAAATAAAAATAAAAATATAACAGCAATGATAGTAAAATAATAATAATAATAATATAACAGCAGTGATAGTTTAAATAATAATAATAATAATATAACAGTGATGATAGTTAAATAATTATATAATAGCAATGATAGTAAAATAATAATAATAATAATAATAATAATAGTAATAATAATAGCGATGATAGTAAAATAACAATAAGAGTAGAAGTAATGTGATTACAATACACAAACAAACACAATCGACAATCGGTAACTAAAAAGAAGCCGCAAGGTTATGTCAAGGTTATTTCGAGACTGCAGGCACGAATAAATCGTATCCCCTCTTCCCAAATTGTCCATTTATGTACATAAGAAAACATCTTTTGTATTTCGAATTAAAATAGCTTCGACTGCGAAGGGTCAACAAAGCGATATATTTAACACACTTTAAAATACGCTCTTTAGGTCATAGTGGAATCGATGAGTGTTTACAGTTCGACCGACGAAACAAGACACCGAGGTCGTTGTAGAAAGCCAAATATCTGTAACCAAATAAATTTGGTCACGCGACGATGTGCATACATACATTCATACATACATACATACATACATACTGTATACAACGGATGCCTCGATTAGTCTGCTACAACACGGTCAAGTGAATTTTGTTATTAAGTCTAATTTATTAGCCTTTTTGTCAATTTAGCAACGATGACAATATTGGACAATTTTGAAATAAATTGTCGACGTGACAGTCGACATGTTAAAACGAGAGGGAATCGTGGCTCTTTATACGACGACAATAATTGTTTAGTACTTGATTGATTGGCGGACCATTTTCACAACTTTATTGATATAACGATGTTTATAACAATTCTGAGCTTCATTCAGTAATTTCGCCAAACAGATTTTTCAAGATATTTTTTGATATAACTTTTCTGTTGTTCCCAATGCGGCAACAATTTATTCTATTTTGCTTATAATTAATATATAAACAACGATATTTATAACAATTCTGTGCTTCATTCAGTAATTTTTTCGAACAGATTTTTCAAGATATTTCTTGACATAACTTATCTATTGTTCCCAATGCGGCAACAATTTATTCTATTTTATTGCCTATAATTCAGTAATTAAGCGATCCATTTAAATACTTTATAATACCTATTCAATCAACTAAATCCAATTAATAGTTACCATAACCATAACCTAATCACCTTGACAAATTTAATGACGCGACCACCGCCTTGCGTGGGTTAAACAGAATTTTCCAAAATATTGCATACGTTTGTGTACATGTAGGTCTACTGTAAACAGTAGAATATCTTTCCTACCCCGGCTTTTTAAAAATAATTTAATTAATAATTTCCAATCCATTTTATTCTAATTTAATTTAAATAATAATTTCCAATCCATTTTATTTTAATTTAATTTTATTAATCATTTCCAATCCATTGTTCCTCATCCAAAGGCATTTCTTTGTAAAACACAGCTTTTCTAGTGACTGCGATGATCCTCAATCTGGAAAAGCTATAGTGTCCCCGGCAACAATTTACCAGGACTGCTCCGCGAACCCGGAGCTCTCTCGCAGACTCTCTCCAAAAATAGAGCCGGAAGATCCGCGGCAGCCGTGCGCTCGCGCGGTTACGGCATCCTGCGAATCTGCGATCGATCACGGCTACCTTTCGCAACGGTTAGGCGAGGCAGAAAGTTATGAATCGCCGGTGCCAAAATAGATACATTGTGCAGGCGGATCGCCGCGAGCGCTCCATAAATAAATCCGCCGCGGCAGCGGGCTCTAAAGACAAAAATCAACCGGAAACAAAACCCGGAATGCCGCGTGGCGTCTGCTGCTCCGAAGAAGGATCGTGTAGGAGAGAGGAGAAACGTGTGTGTCGCAATCCTCGCGCGGCCCTGAAGCGCGGGAATGGCGCGAAAGAGAGAAACAGAGACAGAGAGAGAGAGAGAGAGAGAGAGAGAGAGAGAGAGAGACAGAGAAAAAGAAAGAGAGAGAGAGAGCGAGAGATTGCACCGGTGTGTGGGCATTACGGGACCACGGCAATTATCCGGGACTTTCCTTCTGCACCTTGCCTCCTCCTCGTCCCACATGCGCGGCCCGCTCTCCCCCCTCTACCCTCGGAATGGAGAAAAAGAGAGGGAGGAGAGGCAAATCGGCTGGAGTCTCGGGTCGGGAACGAAACGAGCCACGGACGGCTGGCTTTTCAGCCGCACTCGTGCGTGTACACAGCCACGAGACGATGGAAAGAGGTGGCCGGAGCCCCGCGGGAGGGCGCGGGAGGGCACGGGAGGCGACGGAGGAGGTTACAACCGGGGTTTAATGAAACCAGTCGAGGTCCGTCAAACCGGTTCAGCTGGTTCTCCGTTTGCCACGTCGCCGAGCCCCTCCGATCCCTGCTCTGGCCACCAACCGGCCTCCTTTCGGCCCCTTTCGGCCCCTTTCGGCCCCTCGCGCTCGCGCACAACGCGTCCCAGGCAACTGCTGGAACAGAGCTCTCTCCCTCTCTCTCTCTCTCGCTCTCGCTCTCGCTCCCTCTGCTCAACACCCGGGTTCTCTGACTCCGTGGGTTTGCTCCCCCTCCGACTCCCTCCCCTCTGCCCCGCGGCCCGTCCGACTGCATATCTCAGACACAGATCGCCGCCAGTGACTCCTGCACTCGTCTGCCCCGCTCGCTCTGTAACCTTGCCTTTCGGCGTGCGCCTGGCTGCGTCTGCTCGGCCGCGCGCGATACCCAGCTCCTATGCCTATAGACACGGCCTCAGATAATTTCCCTGTTGCGAAGATAACACCGGCCGCGTGACGTCGGAATGGACAGGACGCGTAAGGTAGGCCGACGGGATGATCGTAATTTCGAAGGGACGCAACGATGCTTCGGACGTGTGTTAAGCTGAGCCGGTGCTCGAGCTTGGTGATTGTGCGGAGGTGTTCGATTTTTTGGGAACGATTTGGCGAATCGAATTTTGAATACGGTGGTCCATAAAAGTGTTTAACACGTTCCGTGCCGAGCTTTTTTTACTCGAATCTTCACACTTTGATATTTTACTAAAACTTGATGTATTACGTGCAATTATTAATTCTCGTACACATAACAACGTAACAAAAACTTATCAACGCCCATTCTTGCGGTGGAAATTGATTCTTCGGTTCTAAATTTCTTGTAAACAATTTGTTCAGTTCACTAAGTAAACATGCAAGCGTGTACCATCGATGGTACACGTGGCACGGAACGTGTTAAATGTCTTTTAAAACGCAATAACATTTTGGTAACTGGACTGAGGAAGTTGAATGTTCTTTTTTTTAGGTGATAGAAGGGGTAGTTTACTAGACGATGACTATAATGCCTTTTTTTAAATTTTGCTATTACTTGGGATGACAGAAGAAGATAGAAAATTCTCGTTTTCTAAATTTTTTATCTGGAACTATATTGAAAATTTAAAAATTGCATCTTGTAGATCTTAGTAACGTGTATGTTGAAAATTATGTGTTGAAAATTTTATCGACATCGGTTGATGTTGTTGCGAGTTATAACAAATTAAAGATGGCAAACATCGCAGTTTTATCAGGACTTTTTTACAGAAACTGGAACGAATCTGCAGTTTTTTAAATCTTTCAACGCCTGTAGCTCGACTCCTGGTTAACCGATTTCGATAAAATTTTCAACACGCATACAAATTATCGAAATCTACGAGAAGCATTTTTAAAATTTCCATTATAGGCTTGGATAAAAAAGTTAAAGAACGAGAGATTTTTCTTTTCTTTTGCAATCCCAAGTAATAGCAAAATTCAAAAAAGGCATTTTAGTCATCGTCTAGTAAACTATCCCTTCTATCACCTAAAAAAAATTCAAGTTTAAATACAAATTTTGCTATTACTTGCGATGTCAAAATAAAATAAAAAACTCTCGTTCTTTAACTCCGTTCTAAAACTCCTTTCAGTCTAGTTTTAGAAAAGTTACTGCGTTTTAGAAGGTGTACGAACACTTTTCTGGCGCACCTTGTGCATATTTTTGAGAATTATAATCTCGCAGATTTTTATTTAAAGTCCAAGCGAGATTTTGATAATTTATTCTAGTTTAATGGAATAATTATATCGATGGAACAATACAGATATAATTATTTGTTTATAATTGCCGAGCAGCAAATAAAATAGTTCTCGTCAGCCAGCCTCTTATCCCATCGCGATTTTCTTTTCTGTAAACTCTCTCCTATACAACAACGTGACTCGATTCTACATTGTTGTCACACAAATATCCAGCGCGTTCGCTAAAACCACGCGGCGCACAATAATTTAACACCAGGTTCATTATCATCGCCCGTCGAAACGACCGGTCATTAATGCTTTAATTGACGATTATTCAGATTGTAAAGGTGCATTGACGAGTCACGCGTTCGATGCTCGCGTTACTCGCGGCGAATATTACAATAACATTGTTTAAGAATCGGAAATAAATAAATCCTGCTGTTGCTCCTATAAACTAATGTAGAACGGCTGCTATCAGAGGTCCGTAAATCCGGCGTTAAAATCGAGTGCATCTGGGTTTAAATTTGAATTCTGATGCCACGTCAGCCATTTCGAATGATCATCTTTTACTCGGCGCGATGTCAGAATGAATAGTTGCCTACGCTTCGCTGAATTGTTGAATTTCCTATACACGTGCTGTAGTACACAGGCTGCGTCTAGTAGCGTATGTACGTATGTATGTATGTATACATGGCCCAAGATCCACGGCTTGTACGGCCGTTTTGTGTGTACTTGCGCACACGCGATGCACGAGTCTACACATCGCTGCGCCGCGGACCCGTGTCTGCGTGAAATCCCCTTAACCGAGAGTACACCCACGACCACTGGGTCGAGAATTATGGCGCGGGGCGAGGGGCCTCCGTATCCGCCCCTGTTTGATAGTCCCGTCGCGATATAAACTCGCCCGGCTGCCTCCCTAACTTTCTGTCTTCTCTCTCTCTCTCTCTCACTCTCTTTAGAGAAGCGTAGAAAAGAGCTTTTCGGTCTCTCTATCTCTCTCTCTCTCTCTCTCTCTCTCTCTCTCTCTCTCTCTCTCTCTCTTTCTCTTTAGAGAAGCGTAGAAAAGAGCTTTTCGGTGGCTCTCTCTCTCTCTCGCTCTCTCTTTTTAGAGAAGCGTAGAAAAGAGTTTTTCGATCGCTCTCTCTCTCTCTCTCTCTCTCTCTCTCTCTCTCTTTCTCTTTAGAGAAGCGTAGAAAAGAGCTTTTTGGTGGCTCTCTCTCTCTCTCTCTCTCGCTCTCTCTTTTTAGAGAAGCGTAGAAAAGAGCTTTTCGGTGGCTCTCTCTCTCTCTCTCTCGCTCTCTCTTTTTAGAGAAGCGTAGAAAAGAGTTTTTCGATCGCTCTCTCTCTCTCTCGCTCTCTATCACTCTCTCTCTCTCTCTCTCTCTCTCTCTCCCTCTCTCTCTTTAGAGAAGCGTAGAAAAGAGCTTTTCGGTGGCTCTCTCTCTCTCTCTCTCTCTCTCTCTCTGTGTGTGTGTGTGTGTGTTTTCGATAGCTCTCTCTCTCTCTCTCTCTCTCCCTCTTTAGAGAAGCGTAGAAAAGAGCTTTTCGGTGGCTTCCTCTCTCTCTCGCTCTCTCTCTTTAGAGAAGCGTAGAAAAGAGCTTTTCGGTCTCTCTCTCTCTCTCTCTCTCTCTCTTTAGAGAAGCGTAGAAAAGAGCTTTTCGGTGGCTTCCTCTCTCTCTCGCTCTCTCTCTTTAGAGAAGCGTAGAAAAGAGTTTTTCGGTCGTTCTCTCTCTCACTCTCTCTTTCTCTCTCTCTCTCTCTCTCTCTCTCTGTCTTTAGAGAAGCGTACAAAAGAGCTTTTTGGCGTCTCTCTCTGTCTCTCTCTCTCTCTCTTTCTCTTTCTCTAGAGAAGCGTAGAAAAGAGTTTCTCGGTGGCTCTCTCTTTCTTTCTTTTCGATCTCTATTTCTTTCTTCTCTCGCCCTCTCTCTCTCTCTCGTTCTCTCTCGCTTTTCTCGCTCGCTATTTTCTGCTCCATTCCTCTTGGTCCAATCATTTCCCAGCTCCGACGCTATCAGTCCCGCTTCATCCCACTGCCAGTTGGAAAGCGGGACACCGAGACGCGGAAAGAGCTCTCTCTTTCCGCGATAGTTTCGTATATTTACGCCTTTTGTTGGCAAGAGCTCGGTCAATGTTCGTGGCTCAAGGCGATCACCAAGAACGCGTCCTCGTTTATCTGGAAATTTCATTCAGTTTCATTTATCTGACAGCATCGAGCTCTGGCCCTTCGAATTTTTCTACAAAACTTCAATGTAATAATAATAGTAATCGCAGTAATAGTTAGTAATAATGATAGTAGTAACACTAAACCTATCATGTCGGTCAAAATGAACGGTCTCTCTCTCGCATCATTTATCTTTAAATTATGGAAATTATGGGGATTCTTTCTTAAGAAACAATTGAAGAAATTCCTTCGATCTAGTTCACGTTACCTTAAAAATAACGGAAGCGGATATGTCTCGCTTTACTAAAGCAGTACACGTTAGTCACTTTTAGAGTCCGGTATCATTAGCAATAATAATTAAATAATAGTAAAAGTGAAAATGAGAACAATATGATTACAGAATCTATAAAGCAATTCTCAGCGAAATTCGTCAATTAACGACGCATTACAAAGTTGTTTGCTACATTAAAAATTTTGTTTTTGCTTGCGATTGTCTGTAGCGAAAAAAATCAAGCTTGTGGGTGAGATTAATTAGCATTCACAGATGTCCGCAGAATCACCCATTCTTTTATGAAAGAGTCGGGCTTGAATGCAAGCCTTCTCGCGTAAATCCAGTGAAAATCTATTAAATATGAATATTATTTATGAATAATCTATTAAATATGAATATTAT
Source organism: Megalopta genalis (assembly GCF_051020955.1). Classification (NCBI taxonomy): domain Eukaryota; kingdom Metazoa; phylum Arthropoda; class Insecta; order Hymenoptera; family Halictidae; genus Megalopta; species Megalopta genalis. The sequence goes on along the minus strand of NC_135015.1, from coordinate 27,819,329 downwards.
TCGCTTCTCCAACGTCGAAAGGAAATTTAATTCTTCCGTCATCAGTGTCTAGAAATAAAAGTAAATGAAGACATAGAAGAAAGAAAAATTGTCTCGAAAATTTCACTTTAACGAAATGAATGATAAAAATCGAAAAACCGCCGATATACGTAACTGTAAAAAAAATCATAACGCAAAGGGTTAATCGTTCGAAAGAGAAACATCGTTTCAATTATAATTTCTCTGCTCCGAACAGTAGACAATCGCGATCCCGCTTGTACGAACGAGACCCGGGGATTGGAACGCGCTGAAACGCAACGTCTTAAGCCGGTCGAAAATTGCGAATCCGACTCGGGGGCTCGTTAAAAACCTGGATCGAGGAGGGTGCGCAGGAGCGCACAGGTGTTCGTCGTTCGCGTGAACGTTGAATGGGCGCCGCGTGCCGAACAAAGTGGTACCGGTGTATACGGTGTTCATTTCCGCGGTAATTAATCCTTTCTGCAGGCTTGGCTGCGCGTTTAATCGGGATTCGGTCGGCTCGCTAATTATCAGTTCTTTTCCTTTAATTAACGGCGTCGTTAACTGTAACCGACTGTCCACGGAAAATATTTTCTGAGCGTTCGCTCGCATCGCATCGCATCGCGTTTGATCGCGTTGCATCGCGTGCGCGCGAATCCCTGGTCCCGAAGCGTTCGTTCGAGAGCCCGCGCACCACGGGCCCGTGCACAATGTTATCGGCGGAAACTTTCATCTGGCCGCGTGTTTGTTCTAATTGCTGGCTCAGCCAGAAAGATTGGCCAACGCTATTTTCCCCGTTAATGAGTAAACGCGGGCGGGCCGGCGTGGCGCGGCGCGCCGCGCAACGCGACTGCTTTTAATAGGGAACAACTTTCCGGCGCGGCCGAAACGAAGCCCAGCGCCGGCCATCCGCGGCGAACCTAACGCAATTATTCCCGCGGATACACCGTCTGCCACCTGTTCCATTCGAAAACCACGCCGACGTTTATTAGCCGAATTAATTAGCCGTCGCCGCGAGCCGACGATCGCTCGGCGAGACCAGCGCGAATCCGGAAATCGATCGGACGCCCGCCCGTCGCAATTCCGCTGCGAATCTTTCGCGTTTTCGATCGTTTCTATTATCTGTCACGCGTTCTCTGTATTTCCATATGAGTATATTAGTTGTAATCGCCGAATAACGGCAACACAACAATTCGATCTCATTGCGGAATCGTTCGAACGAATCAAGAATTAACCCTTTGCTGTCGGTCGGTGACTCCGAGGCAGCGCTATAAATTCTCGTATCACGTTTCTAAACAAGTTGAACATTGACAAATTTTATATTTCAAATATTATTGTCTTGTTTTTATATTTTAAACACTGTTGAAAGCGTAACTGCTGCATGGATCATGGAATGCAATTTGAAAGGGTGCAAAATGCATCAGGTTATATAAAAATGGAGATACCATGGGTTAGAGAAACTAGGTCGAGTCATAAATAACTTCTGCTTCCTTTTTTATCACACATTTATTTTGCTTTCTTTTCTATTTTTCTTTTCTTTTTCTTTGTTTTATTCATTTACTGAATTTACTGCATCGGAAGTTATCTACGACTCGACGTAATATAATAATATAATAATACAATAATATAACAATATAATAATATAATAATATAATAATATAATAATATAATAATATAATAATATAATAATATAATAATATAATAATATAATGATATAATAATATAATAATATAATAATATAATATAATAATATAATAATATAATAATATAATAATACAATAATATAATAATATAATAATATAATAAGATTTCTAGTTGAAATAGTGATTAGGTTAGTTAAAGGATTCATTTCTGCAATAATATGTTTGGTATGCCAAATTTGACGAGGATTAGAACGATGCAAGAAATCTGAAAAAATCTGGAAGAGCGTTCGGACACCATGAATCTTAACCCTTTGCACTCGAGTGGTGACTCTGAGGCACCACTAAAATTTATTATATCGCCTTTTAAGATAATTTTGATATTAACAAAGTTTAGATTTAAAAGATTGTTAAGAGTGTAACTGTTGTGCGAGTCTCAATAGTCATTTTCACCTGCATAAAATGCATTTTGTCATATAAAGTAGAAACACTATAAGTTAGAAAAATGATTTTATATTTTCAGTTAAAATAGCTTCGAGTGCAAAGAGTTAAATGTCTGCTTCATTCGATATGAATTACTACGATTTCATGGAATTTTCGAGGCTGCCGAGCCGGCAGTTAGAGTGCAGATAAAGAAATGCACTTGACGCGCCGCGGCGGGCGGCGAAAAAAGTGGGCCGAGCTAATGCATACGAGCAATCTGCATCTGCGCGGGGATTTTTCGATTACGAAATGATGGTGTATAGAGCAAACCTCGCCGCGTTACATCGGCGTGGGTGTGTACGCGATAAGCCTGCAGTCCGTTTGACTGGCGACTGATACGATAACTCCTCTATCGGCCCGTTATATCACTGGTTATGTCAATACGACCGGCACGCGAAAAAAAAATGGAGCGCATTCGATTTAGACATCATCCTGCCAGAATTACGTATGCCAGAAGCGAACGAATCGGGACCGCAGTAAATTCTCTCCAATTGTCCCTCGGCTTGTAAACAAAAGTGGACATTTTCGGAACAGGAGATACGATTGTTCGAGCCTCGCGGCTCGTTTTTATAGTCATTGACGATCGGCGACTGTAAAAAAGAGCCTCGTGGCTGTATAATACTTGTATTCCCATTTTCGTTTCCAAGCTGAGGGTCAATCAGGGAGAATTTATTGTGTTATTATTAATACTATAAGTATTGTTCTTTTGTTCATTTTAAGTATACGGGGTGTTTCATATTATGTTAACAGTCGGAATGCGGTGATTCCTCAGGTCATTTGAAGTAACTTTTTCCTTTACAAAAATTTTCTCCGAGGCTTCGTTTACGAGTTATTAACAAAAAACGGTGACCAATGAGAGCTCGGCTGGCGCGAGGCGGCCGAGCCAATGAGCGGAACTGGGCTTCCCCCACTCATTCGCTCGGTCGGCACGCGCCAGTCAAGCTTGCCTCTCATTGGTCACGGTTTTTCGTTAATAACTCGTAAACGAAGCCGCGGATTGCATTTTTGCTAAGGAAAAAGTTGCTTCAAATGACCTGAGGAATCACACATTTCCCGAAAGTACCATAATTTTGAAACAACCTGTATATTAAATGGTTATCAAATGGCTATTGTCTTACAAGTTGAGGGACAACTGGAGAGAATTTATTGTATTTCAGATTCCGAGTTAAAATGCTTCCTACTGCAAAATAGAATTGTTCAAAGACGAATCCAAGAAACCGAAATTAGATAAAAACAAATTACTTCTCCAAATAATTTTAATAAATTAAAAATAGCATAGCAATATATCACTGAATTTTTCGGAGAGAATTTACTGTATTCCGTGTTAAAATGGCTCCAACTTAATAATAATAATTAGACCTCGAATTTTTATGCAAAATAAAAATCTTCAAAAAAGACGATTCCAAGAAATCGAAAATGGATAAAAAACAAATCGCTTGTTCAAATAATTTTGACAAATTAAAAATAGCATAGCAATATCACCGAATTCTTTTCACATCCCCACAATTTTATATTCCAGCCTTTTTCGTCAGCCATTGTCTAACAACAATGATAATAAAAATAATAAATGATAATAAAAATAATATGATATAAAAATAATAATATGATATAAAAATAATAAATGATATAAAAATATATAAATGATAATAAAAATCCAAATCGATGCATTCTGCGAACCATTTTCTTCAGGGTCTGTCGACGTAATCGACGAGCCATCGCTTCTACCAGTTCCCACAGAATTCCGCCGGGAGGACGTCCTCGAAATGCATGAAGCAGTTGGCCGATTCATCTGGTGTCCGACGCCGGGATCGATTCGGCCGTACATTTTTCCGTGCCGTCGCGAAGGAAGAGTCGAGTAGTTGAAGAGAGGTGTCGAGCGTCCGTCCATTATCTTTCGGAGCCAAGGAAAGCGATGATCGTCGGGCAGGAGAGCGGCGTGAAGGGGTTAACAGCCGAGTGTGTCGAGGCGATTTCGCGCGGGAGGGGCTCGGGGAGAGCGGTGGGTTCAGTATCGAGGAGCGAATCGTAGGGCTGTCTATCGCGTGGGAGGCTGGCTCCGGTCTCGGGCGGCCGTAAAAAACCGTATTACCGCTGTTGAATCCCTATTTCCACGCAGCCAGGGTTACGGTCCCTGCCAAAAGCTACACTTCGGGCCGTTTGCCGGCTCCGATACCGAGAAGCCTTTGAACCGAACTCTCGACGACTGCTTCTGCTCTCTTCCTCTCTCCTCGCTCTTTCTTATTCTCTCTCTCTTGTTCGCTCTCCTTGTCCCTCTCGGGAGAGCGTCACGTCGGCGCAGTTCCAGAAAAAACAAGGGAGACTTTCCGGCGTCTCGACGCGACATTAAAGTGGCCCGTGTCTCTGCCCTCCGTCTTTCGCCGTCTCCTTTCCGCCCGCCTCGGCTGCACACATCAGAAACCGTCTGTCTCTCCTCGTCCAGGAATAACGAGCGACGCGTTACATACGCCAGAGAAGGATGGAACAAGGGAGCGAGCAAAGAGAGAGAGAGAGAGAGAGAGAAAGAGAGAGAGAGAGGGAGAGAGAGAGAGAGACCCCGTGGCCATTGGCTCGCGTTAAACTCACGGAGTGGCCTCAGGGGAGGTCAATTGGTCGTGACGTCACCGGCGCAACACAATAAAATATAATGGCCGTGCCGGCCTAAGCAAAACATGCGACCGGTTCGTGACCCGAACAAGACGCCGCCGTTTAGACCCTACCCGGACTACCCCCCGGTCCACCCTCCCCCTTTCCGCTTCTTCGTACGACTCGGCTCCGACGGTCGCCTCCTCTCTTTGGGCGCGAGGAAAAGAGATGCTTTGCAAAAAAACGACTGATTAATTGCGTCCTGGAAACCGCTTGCTCTCGGAGGAAATAAAAGTGAAAGTGTCGGAGGAAGCTTGGTCTGAAGAAGGAGGAGAAAGGATGGGAGATGTTTTTCGTCGAATTTCGCTGGCTCGCGTGTTTCGGAGTCGCGATCGCAACGGTCGATGGTCGCCAATGATCGATAGAACGCGGATTTTTGGGGAGAATTTCTTATTTTTTTTAGATTTCGTGCTAATTTTATGCGAGAATTGATTAGAAGAAACGGCAAAAAATGAGGGGACTGGAAGAATTTTTAATGTGATATTTAAATTATTATTATATTATATTACTTATATCTAATATATATTTACAATTATAATACTATTAATTATTACTTTTGATTACTTATTGATTACTTAATTTATTGAGATTATCGAAAGAACACAGTTTTGCTTAACTTGCGATTAAGAAGATTCTGATTTTTTATAAAAATCCGCAGCCGATGATCGAGGATCTTTGTCAGTCTCTTTGGATCTCGATCTGTACTACATTGCATCTTCAAATTCGGTCTTCGGAATCTATGCTTTAGAACAGGGCTCGGAATTAACCGGCACGAAACATGAGGATCGCGAAGGCTACGCCTCCTGACTCCCGTCGCGCGTCTCGCTCCCCCCTCCCTACCAGATGTTAGTCTAACACACATATAGAGCAACAGGCACACTGTGAATATACTGCACTTGCGAACAGGAACACTTGCGAATATACTGCAAAGCCCCTAATAATCATATCTCCTCTTCCAAAATTGTCCACTTTTTTCTTTACAACATAAGTACTATTCCAAAAAAAAGTTTATTCGACAGATTCTGTATTACATGAGAGGATAAAAATATTATAATAATATTAATATGAGAAGATACAAATATAATAATATTAATATGAGAGGATAAAAATATAATAATAATATTAATATGAAAGGATAAAAATATTATAATAATATTAATATGAGAGGATAAAGATATTATAATAATATTAGTATGAGAGGAAAAAAATATTATAATAATATTAATATGAGAAGATACAAATATAATAATATTAATATGAGAGGATAAAAATATAATAATAATATTAATATGAAAGGATAAAAATATTATAATAATATTAATATGAGAGGATAAAAATATAATAATAATATTAATATGAGAGGATAAACTTTGCTCATAAACGTTACTCATTGCAAATGATTACAAATTATTTATAACAACTAACGATTAATCGGATTGCTTTCTGGCCAATTCTGGCCAATTTCTGGCCAATTAAACGCTTAGACGACGCGATTAACAGCGACTGGAAAGTATGCACCGGCGCGTCACACACTTCGCAAGCACGCCACCACCACCGAAAGCAACAACGTCATCCCCCGTTGTAAAGTTTTCCGGCGCAACGAATATAAATCGGCAAGATCGTTTGGATTCCTTCCATAGAAATATTTCAGGAGCGGTAATTAAGCAGCGTGTAATAAGTGTTGCGTGCTCCGGCGGCTCTCCGGTCGAGAACCCGATACGCTGAACCCTTTCAAGGTCCCCCAGTCGCCTCGACCAGGCCCCTGTTTGCACGGCGGGTCGCCGAGAGTGGCGAGCCGTGTATCGCGAGCATTTCGCGCATACTTGTCATTCATTTGCGCTCGTTAATGACCCCTTCGACGAGGAGACAGCTGTATTTGTCCGGCGAGAGCCAGAGAACAGGACAGAACGGAGCAGAGTGTTCTCGGCGAGATGAACGGCTCCGTTCCTGGAACCGTTGATCATGCTGCACCAGCTGCCTATACTGTTGCTGAAGAAAGAAATGAATCATTTAACTTGTTTATAAAAACTGACAACGAGATTTAAAGGAGGAGAGAGAATTTAATGAATCGAGTTTCTTTTATTAATCAATTTACTTGTTTCTCTCTGGCTAATATAATATATTATTATTATATTATATTATAATATTATTATTATTATAATATTATAATATTATTATTATTATTATTATATTATATTATATTAATATTATTATTAATATTCCGTCTGTTCGGAATATTGTTCTGCGCTATTATTTTGCCATTTAATTTGTTAATGAAAATAACTGATCGGAAATATGGAGTAATCTTTAATCTATTATTATAATATTATTATAATATTAATAATATAATATAATAATAATATTATAATATTAATAATATAATATAATAATATAATATTATAATATTATAATAATAATATTATTATTATATTATATTATATTAATATTATTATTAATATTCCGTCTGTTCGGAATATTGTTCTGCGCTATTATTTTGCCATTTAATTTGTTAATGAAAATAACTGATCGGAAATATGGAGTAATCTTTGATCTATTATTATAATATTATAATAATAATATAATAATATTAATAATATAATATAATAATATTAATAATATAATATAATAATATTATAATATAATATTATAATAATAATATTATAATATTAATAATATAATATAATAATATTATAATATAATATTATAATAATAATATTATAATATTAATAATATAATATAATAATATTATAATATAATATTATTATTAATATTCCGTCTGCTCGGAATATTGTTCTGCGCTACTATGTTGCCGTTTAATTTGTTAATGAAAATAACTGATCGGAAATATGGAGTAATCTTTCGAGCATAAATGTTTCGAGGAATTGTTCCCGAGTTTTATTGATAAATCGTGCGCTCGGCGGTGTTCAATATTCATGAGAACTCTTTCTGCCAACGAAACTGTTCAGCACTCTCGCGGCTATTTTTCGTCGCATCATTTCGTAATGGAGATGATTAATAACGTCGAACGTATAGAGTGATTTTTAAAGGCTGAATCTGTCGACGAATCGTTGCATCGAAATATATTCTATCGATAAATTTGTTCTTTCCGACCGTTCGACGATTATAAGAATTTCTTTCGCTCGTCTGTTTCACAATCTAATGTTTAAACAAAAACAGCTAACGCAATTCTATGGTTACTATTTACGAGAATTCTTTTCGCCAACGATATTATTGAGCAGTCTCGCGCGTATTTCCTCATATCGTTTCGTAATAGAGATAATTAACGACGTCAAACGCGCAGACTGATTTCCGAAGCCTGAATTTGTCGATGAATTATTACACATTGAAAATATTCTATCGATAAAATGTATTATTTCTAGCCGTTTCAAGATTATAAGAATTTCTTTTTGCTAATGATAGTCAGAGATGGGTAAAATTGTATTTTAAATGGCAAATAGATATTTTAGATCATGCGTGTACATCTTTGAAAATAAAATATTTCATTCGTTCTAAAAAATTTTAAAGATAATATTTCGAACAGTGTTTTATTTGAGAAGCATTGAAAATACGGAATATTTTATTTATTTAATTTATTATCGGCGAATAAAATAATATTATTTTACTAAATCACAGTGTAAATTATAATTATTTCTTCTGCATTATAAACGTACATAATAGATGCACTTTGCACTTTGCACTTTGCAATAAGTTGCAATAAGTTCCATCTGTAAATATTATGATTCCTTACGTTATCTCGTTTTACGTGACGTTAATCATTTTCACAATTTATTTTCCGGTTAAGAACTATGACGACTATTCTACTTTATGCTTTAGGTTATTAATAAAACGAGATAAAAGTATAACATAATAAGATAAGATACTTATTTCATGCTTCAGCTTTGGATTACCAAAACGAACTACTTTATTTCACGTTCTACATTATCAAAATAAAATATTTATTTCACGTTCTATATTATCAAAATAAAATATTTATTTCATGCTTCACCTGGAATCATCAAAATAAAATTGTTACTGAAATATAATAGAAAAAATAGAAAATATTTACTGAAATCGTTTATGCTCCATTTGAAATACTATTTCATTTCAAGAATCTATTGTTCGTAATAATATTTCAAACATTTTCTCTGTAAATATAATAAAAAAAATATAATAAAAAATAATATATATAATAATATATATATATATATATAATAATATAAATAATAAAAAAATAAATAATAAAAAAATAAAAAATATTTTATTATCAAAATAAAATATTTATTTCATGCTTCACCTGGAATCATCAAAATAAAATTGTTACTGAAATATAATAGAAAAAATAGAAAATATTTACTGAAATCGTTTATGCTCCATTTGAAATACTATTTCATTTCAAGAATCTATTGTTCGTAATATTTCAAACATTTTCTCTGTAAATATAATACAAAAAAATATAATAAAAAATAATATATATAATAATATATATATATATATATATAATAATATAAATAATAAAAAAATAAAAAATATTTTATTATCAAAATAAAATATTTATTTCATGCTTCACCTGGAATCATCAAAATAAAATTGTTACTGAAATATAATAGAAAAAATAGAAAATATTTACTGAAATCGTTTATGCTCCATTTGAAATACTATTTCATTTCAAGAATCTATTGTTCGTAATAATATTTCAAACATTTTCTCTGTAAATATTAGCCATCTCTGATGATCCCTACAACACTGCTCTATCTCTCTCTCTCTCTCTCTCTCTCTCTCTCTCTTGCATGTTTCACAATCCGACGTTTAAACAAAAATAGCCAACGGAGCTCGAGGTGCGGGAATACCGTCGAGGCGCAAATATTTCGAAAAATTATTGGAGCGCCTCGCTCAGAAGCATGTCCAAGGAATCGGAGACTCTCCTGTTCGATCCGCGACGAAGTTTGCCCTCGTTCCTCGGCCAGGATAATCCTCGGCCATCAGCGCGCCTTGTCCGTAAGTCTAATGGAGCTGGATCGAGGGAACATCGGAATGGGATTGGGATGAGATAGGGTGGAACTGGTTCGAGCCAACGAAACCGCTGACTAGGTGGTGGCGCAAACAAGTTCGCCGGAAAAACTGCCGGCGAGATCTCCGATGGTAATAGGAACCGGAAACGGCGGCGGGACGTTGACGAAGGTTCTCCCGGCTGGCGAAAAAAATAATTACGGGGGCTGTGGCACTCGCAGCAGGTACGAGGTTTTCAATCCGGTCACCGGGAATTAGCGGCATGTGCGACCGAGGCTGCATCTCGCCTCTCGAATATTGCCGTTGAAACGCGAACGCGAGCGAACCAGACGATATTTATCGGTCTATTACGAGCAACGGTGAACACCGAAGCCACCTGGTGTCTCTCCCGTCGACGTAATTATCACCGGTGATATATTATCGGCGCGAGCGGCTCCCGCTCGATAGAAAGGAATCACGGGCAAGAAAGCAACGGGAATTTATTAATAGAACGTTGCGCGACGCGTGCTCGATTACGATCGGGAAAATGGTATTCCGTCGAAACACGGTCCCACGAAAAGTGATTGTCGCCGATATCGATCGAAACAGCGTGTTACACTCGGGTGTTTCGCTGTATTCGAATTGCTTCGAATAAATACGTGTGGATTTATCTAGGATGATCGGAGCGAATTCGTTTTCGTCGAATATTTTATTCGAATCACGATTGTTCGTTGTTCGTCGTAAATTATCTGTATAATTATTTATTTGAGTATGTTGTTTAAATAGGGGCTGCGAAATTATTCGTGTAATACTGCGAGTAATTGTTGACTGTTTCTGTTTTTACGTAACTTTATAAGGATATATTTAGGCGAATGAATTTTTATTTGAATGAATTTTTATTGAACTGAATTTTTATTTGAATGAATCATTATTGAACTGAATTTTTATTTGATTGAATGCTTGTTCAATTGAACTTTTATTTCTATGAATCTTGATTGATTTCTATGAATTTCAATTGAATTTTTATTTAAATGAATTCTTATTCAATTGAATTTTTATTTGGACGAATTCTTATTCAATTGAACTTTTTATTTGAATGAATTTTTATTTGAATGAATTCTTATTGAACTGAATTTTTATTTGAATGAATCATTATTGAACTGAATTTTTATTTGATTGAATGCTTGTTCAATTGAACTTTTATTTCTATGAATCTTGATTGATTTCTATGAATTTCAATTGAATTTTTATTTAAATGAATTCTTATTCACAATTGAATTTTTATTTGGATGAATTCTTATTCAATTGAACTTTTTATTTGAATGAATTTTTATTTGAATGAATTCTTATTGAACTGAATTTTTATTTGAATGAATTCTTATTGAACTGAAATTTTATTTGATTGAATCATTATTGAACTGAATTTTTATTTGATTGAATGCTTGTTCAATTGAATTTTTATTTCTATGAATCTTGATTGATTTCTATGAATTTCAATTGAATTTTTATTTAAATGAATTCTTATTCACAATTGAATTTTTATTTGGATGAATTCTTATTCAATTGAACTTTTTATTTGAATGAATTTTTATTTGAATGAATTCTTATTGAACTGAATTTTTATTTGAATGAATTCTTATTGACCTGAAATTTTATTTGATTGAATTCTTATTCAATTGAACTTTTATTTCTATGATTCTTGATTGATTTCTATGAATTTCAATTGAATTTTTATTTGAACGAATTCTTATTCAATTGAACTTTTATTTGAACGAATTCTTATTCAACTGAATTTTTATTTGAACGAATTCTTATCCAAATGAATTTTTATTTGAATGAATTCTTATTCCATTAAATTTTTATTCGAATGAATTCTTATTCGAATGAATTTATGTCCGAATAAATTCTTATTCGAATGAATTTATGTCCGAATAAATTCTTATTCGAATGAATTTTTGTTCGAACAAATTCTTATTCGAATAAAATCGTACACAAAAGTATTCCTCCTGTTCGAATAAAATATTTTTCAGCTAAATTGTCATCTAGATAAATACACGTCGTCAAATAAACTTGATATTATCGGTAGTATCGTCACACATTTTTATTCGAGATTGCACATTTATTCGGTAGTGTCGAATCGATTTATATTCGTTAGTCTCTGCCTCGTATCCATCATCCGAACGATATTCTGCCGAACTCTGGTTTTACACCCCGGTGATTTCGGCCGCGGAGATTCCGGTGCCGGTCTGGCGTGACCAAAGCGTCTGGTAGGAATCATTTTTACTGTTACGCTTTCAAGGCCGTCAACTCGGGCCCGATAACGAGCCCCGGCTATAAATAAAGGCACAATTAAGCCCGGGGTGTTTCGTCCGCGTTTGATTTATCCGCGATAAAACCGGAACCCGTGGCCGCGCCGACTGTGTCTACCCGCGATCAAAAGTTTTATTACGGGCCCCGGGTACATCGGCAGCGCGCCAGACAGACTCGATTGTGTCGCGGACACTGCTATCCTGAAATATCACTGTTTCGAACTTCGAAATTGTTATTCTTAACTGCACTATAACCTTCCTCGGTGAACGTTCTGAAACCGTTGTAACTCGTTCCAACGAGCTTATTCGTTGCTTCTCAAGTATTTGCTCAATAGAATTGTTATGTACATGCCTGACAAAAATCATTGGCATACACAAATTTCGAACAAAAATTGGCCAACTTCGAGCGACGACAATTCCGCGAAAAATCATCGCAAGCTCCGATTTCCTGCCAAAAACGCAGGGGTCACTTTAAAGTGCCGTAACTTCGCGAAAAAATGTCGCAGCCGAGTTTCTCTTTTTCTAAATTAAAGAGGAAGAATCAAACGTTATTCGACGGTGAACGTCGTCTCCAAAGAGATTTCACAGAAATTGGCAAAATTGCATTTTGCGTTTCGCAGAGCCTGGCAGTTTTCGATATCGCAGACATGCCCTCATATCGAAAGAGTCACAGTGCCGAGGGTGCGACGAACTCAACATCGAGAAACAGTGTCTCAAAGTGGAGCTTCCAAGCTCCAATTTAAAAAAAGAATCATCATCCTACGATGATCTTTCGCAGTATCATCGTCGATCGAAGTTGACCAATCCAAAATTCTATAATTTTTCCGAGCGTCGCGTTCCACGAGAAAATTACATTCTCCAGCAAGTGTCGGACTTTCCAGGACCGTCTAGACCGATCCAGATATTTAATAACAATCCAACGAGTCCGCCTGGCTTTCCGTCCACCGTTTCCCAACGTTTCTCTGCGGACGATCGCGAATCGATGGCAGTATTTCCGCATGAAAGGACCTTTCGCGAATAGATTCCGATCGGTCGCAGAATGGTCGGTAAAATGAATAAAAGAATTCACCGAAGAACACAATGGAGAAGCGAGGATACAGAGTGAAAGAGACAGAAAAAGAGAGAGAGAGAGGGAGAGCCCAGTGTTTTAATATTCTCGCGAGCGCTCCAGTTTTTTGCAGTGCAGCGTGGCTCGCGCGCGGATATGGAAATCGTTTCCCGTCCGAGCCGGGCAGCCTTCGAATTCTGGCAATAACCAGTGACAGTGCCATCAAATTGCATCGAGCCACCCTCTGTGTACACCCGTGTCGAGGGCCGTGCTCGTGACATTTTGTGTACGCTCCAAACACACACCAGCCCCTCCCTCCCTCTCACTCCCCCCCGATCCGGCCGGCAATCTGCGCGGTGTGGGCGCATAGGTGTCCTCTGTGGCCCATGTAGGAGGTGGGCATTCAAGCTTTATCGGTCGTAAACACGCGAGTAATTATCGTGGCCGGCCATCTTGGTCCAGGGCCGCGTCGCATCCGGTCACTGACCATTCAATCGTTTCGAGCCCGACCGGAGTTAATAAATACCGTGTGCACACCGACTCCAGAAACGCTCGTTAGCGCGGGGCCCGGCGGCGAGCTCGCGTCGCCGCGTCGTCGCTCGGCTTCCACCGAAAGCGGCCCTTTTTTCCCCCTCCCTCCTTCGTTCCCAGAACATTCGAGACGCCAATCGCCACGCTTCCGGCCCCGTCGCCCGCGGAGAGCCCGAATTCTTTCGTGCGCCCTCGCGAAACGGTCTGTCGTGGCGCGCCGTGGCTCGGCCAGAGGCCGTTAACCCTTCCTCGGATTACTCAATGGGAATTAACCGTCGCCTCTCCGGCAAGTTCAAGGTTTAAGCTCGACACCTTACACAGCGATTCGGCCGGATACGATCTCTACGGAATTGGGACTTAGAAAGCGATAGGCAGCGCGCGGTCATGCGGGCCGCGCGCGGCTTCAATCTCGGTTTGAACTTCTCGCATAATCATTGCCTAACTGTTATGTCCCGCGCGTGATCCGATGGCTTCGGTGGTTTCTCCTGTTGCGCGATTTTACTCGTTTCGCGCGAGTTCACAGGAATGAACGTTCGTTCGTTCGATCGTCCGAGAGAAACACGGAGATTCTTGCTAACTCGACGTGGTTTTAAGAGCGAGAGCGTTGTTTATTAAGAAATTTGCCGCGCGCCGTAAGTGGACAAAAAGGAGGCTTCGTTTCTTGCAAATGACATAAACTCTCTTCGGTTTGGTTGCAATCAGGGAAATCTTAGCGATAATTAATCTTATTCTTTCCTTCTCTCTGTAACCTTCCTTTCACTCTCGGTTTTAACTCTCGACACGTGCACGGCTCCTTCGTTTCTCTCTAACCAACCGGCAACTCTCACGTTTCTACCCATACCCATCACGACAGGCTTTTCTTGTCACTCTGTCATAGTTCGCTCATACACTCGCGTCGGTATTTACGTTGACACGTAAGATGCAATAATTTTAACTTTATTTTCGGTTATACGGTGGATCACGAAGATGTTCGCGCAGCTTTTAAAGTAAGCAATGATTTTTTTGAAACTGGACCAGGGGATTTGAATTTTATTTTAGATGATAGAGGAGAGATTATTATAGTGGGCAATGGCTAAAGTGTTTTTTTTTTAATTTTGCTGTTACTTGGAGTGAGAGAAGAAAGAGTAGCGAATATAATGAAAATTTGAAAAATGTATTTCGTAGATTTCGGTACATAAATGCATGCTGAACGTTTTTTATCGATATCGGTTGACGTTGTTACGAGTTACAACAAATTGGAGATGGTAAACGTTGCAGTTTTGTCACGATTTTGACCAAAAACCGAGAGGCATTTTTTACATTTTCGTTATTTATAGGCTCCGGTAAAAAAGTTGAAAAACGAGAGTCTTTCAGTTTTTGATTTGTCATTCCAAGTAGTAGGACAATTTTAAAAAAGCATTTTAGTTATCGTCTAGTAAAGTAGTTCTTCTATCACCTAAAAAAAAATTCAAGTCGCTTAGTCGAGTTTTAAAAAAGTTATTTACACCTTTTAAAAGGTTTACGAACACCTTTTTGGGCCACTGTGTAGTTAAAAATAAAATTAACGAGCTTATTTATCGTGTAGACGTGTTTATCGAAGTTAAACAAACAGAAGGACATTCGTGAAATGTAAACTAATTCCTATACGGATATAAAATTATGTAAAACAAGCAAAATGTTTAATATAACCGAAGACGAAAAGTATGTTGACATTGCAATTTAATGCACACCTTACATTATTGTTATTTATACATTATTTTTAGTATGCAGTTTGATATCCTTTGACTCTTATTACTTGTAAAAGGCGACTTGCTATATTTCTAATTAAGTTTTTCTTCATTTTTTTTTCTTCATTGCTTCTATAAATTTTAATTTTCTGTATCTTTCAGTTACAATTATTCGACGATCCAATTCCTCCCACTAAATAATGCTCGATCGGTTTTATATCGGAGCTTTGAGGTGGTCACGGAAGCAACTTCATATTATTGTTGTCAAAAAATTCTTTTGCAACCCTTGAGGTGTGTGCTTTGGGTGTTTGTCTTGCCGAAAGATGAACAACCTATTTTTATCAAATATTTTTGCATCGAAGAAAACAAATTCTCCTGTAGTAATTCAACATTTATTATACTTGGAGGCGGTCAGTTCTCCTTCAATTATTGCTAAATTTCCAATTCGTTATTAAAACAGTCCCATATCATAATGAAGCAACCTCCGTGTTTCACGGTTGGAGTCACAAGAGTTCGTTGAAACGCATCTTCCACTTTCCTCCGTGCACACTGTCTCCGCCTTTTACTTGACTTCGTTTCAAATTTCGATTCATCGCTCCAAATAACTGCTTCCCAGAACGAAATTAGCTTTTTATAATATTCCTGGGCAAATCTTGAACGCTTCGCAACACTTTCGCTTTCGAAATATATGGCCTTTTTCATGATCTACGGCCACACAAATTGCCTTCATTTATACGAGATTTTATTCGCGTAATTCTAACGGGCAAACATAAATTTTCTTCCAACGCTCTGGCACTAAGAAATGGATCTTTCTTTTTTAACTTCTAGAACTATTTATCCGTCTTGACGAATGGTCGCCCCGTTCCTCCTTGTTCCAGTTCTAGTTCAATTTTCTGCTCTCCCAGTAATATTTATTTGTCGAAATATCTTTCGTACTCGCCATTTGCTCGACGATTATAAATTCGTACTCGTTCTGTTGCACTAAATTCTTTAACTTCTGCATTTTGTAAGAAATTGCCACTTATAATATAAAATTATATACAATTTTATTATATATATATATATATATATATATATAATATAATATAATATAATAATATTATTATTATATTATATATATATATATATATATATATATATATATATATATATATATATATATATATTTTATATTATAATAGGTAATTCAAAAGATTCAAATGATATATATATATATATATATATATATATATATATATATATATATATATATAATGATTTAAATAAATCTTATCAAAGTTATAAAGCAATATACAGTCACTATAATGTACAGGGTGTATTCTAAAAAATTTTGTTTATAAACAAATAGAACATTGCATTTCGTTTTCATTATTCTATCCCAAGAAAAACCTAAATATACGTACTAGTAATACAAAATCAAAATGTAAGGTTTAAATACAAGGTGTCCCATAATTATGTCAACACTCGCGAAGGACTGATTTCTGAGGTAATTTGAAGCAACTTTTTCCTTAGCGAAAATGTTCTACGAGGCTTAGTTTACGAGTTATTAACGAAAAACACTGACCAATGAGAGGCGAGCTCATCCAGCGCTAGGCTGCCGAGTCAATCAGCGGAACTGGGCTTATCGCGTTCGAGCTCGCCTCTCATTGGTCACTGTTTTTCCTTAATAACTCGTAAACTAAGCCTCGCAGAACATTTTCGCTAAGGAAAAAGTTGCTCCAAATGACCTCAGGAACCTCCCATTTCCGGATTACGAGACATTTTTGGGACATCCTGTATAGTCGCGTTTAGAACTCGGTAATTCTAGTGTCGAAGAAACGAATCGCTCTGTTACTCGCGTGGAACGAATAAATAAACAATTGTTAAATTGTTAAAATTGAACACCAAAGCTATCGAATCACGCGTAATGCACTATCAGACATTTATCACGCGGGCAATTCAGATCGAAATGAAAACCGCGCGAACTTACGGCGCGGCACGATCGATTTCTCGGAAGGAGCGTTAGGTGGAGGGCCCTCTTCGGGGGATGACATAACTGCAGCCAGGTTTTGAGCCCCCGTCGATCCATTTGTTCCGAGGCTGTCGGCCGAGGTTCGACGTAACGGGCGACACGTGGCGAGTATTTTCGTCGTCGAGTCGACGAGACAAAGGCGGCAAAAACGGCCGACGCACAGGTCTGTCTCTCCCCGACGGAGGAGTCGCTGGAATTTTCGTCATGTGTCGCCCATACGGAATCGGTTCTTATTTCTTTCGGCTTCTTTTTTTCCACCCCGAGACCTCTCGGCGCTCTCGTAACTCCTCCGGAGACGTTCGGGTGTCTCGTGAACGGAAAAATGTGTCGAGGGCCGTTCGCGGCCGGACTATTTTTAAAGCACGCTTTCACGGTTTATCCCGGTGAATTAATCTTCTCGCGACACAATAAACAATATCGGCCGCCGGCCGCAGACGACTTCTCGGCGCGCCGGATCGAATTATTGTTCGCTCATACGTTGCCACCACACTGTTTCGAGTTTATTTATAACGGTTATTTTCGGGAACAAACGCGAGAAGGCTCTCCGGGTCGCGGCAATAATAACAGACAATTTTCTGTCCGAAAGAGCACCTTCGCCGAGCTGCTGCATGCAAGTGCCTGACAGTGACCTCGATACCGTTCTATACACTCGGCCACGTCCCGCCACATTTCTGGCAACGAATTCTAAAATATTTAGTCGGCTGTGTACTTTCGGCCTGCGCGCACCGCGTGCGCCCTCAGAGATTAATGAATAGCGGACCGGCCTCTGCTTTCGTTCGAAATACCTAGCCTACGGGGGCTGCTGAATGCCATAGGTCGACTGCTGGACGGCGGCACGTTGACACTGCTCTAACGTTGTTCTCTATAGCAAATGCACGCACGGTATCAGCCTTGAGCGCCAGCCAAAATTCCGACTACCAAAATTGTTGAAAATTCGCGACTTTTGTGTTCGACCCCTTGACATACGATTCTTCTTCGCAGTTAACGCGATTAGAAATCTTTCGGTTGCAATCATTTCTTAGAGGGGAAAGATGATCGGTGCTTATTGTACGTCTAAATTTACTTGAACGCTTAAATATCGGTGACAAGGGATCAGAATTCTATTCTAATTTTTTAAAGGACAGTATAGCATCTGTAATAAATATAATAATAATAATATAAATAATAAATATAATAGAACAAATATAATATATATAATATATTAAATATAAATATAATAAATATAATATATATAATATAATATAATAAATTCTAATTTTTTAAAGGTCAGAATAGCATCTACAATAAATATAATAATAATATAAATAATAAATATAATAGAACAAATATAATATATACAATATAATAAATATAAATATAATAAGCATGATATAATAAATGTAAATATAATAAGTATAATATATATAATATAATATAATAAATATGATATATGTAGTATAATATAATAAATAAGCTGTTGACAGAAATTTTGCAACGAGTCGAACTCGTCCCTCAAGGGATTAAGAATAAACAGAAATAGATTTCCATTTATTCCGATCGCTGCAACTAAGTTTTCTAAGTGGCAAAAAATATGAAAATTTGAACAGTGTCCAAAATGCCATCTCCAGATATTTTTCTCAAAAAGCGAGTGATTTTGATCGATCTCGCATCGAAAATTTGTTCACCAGATGGCAAAAGATTCTTGATAACGAGGCTGATCAGATCATCGATTGAACTAAAAGCTAGTTAAAAATTGACCTGTTTGAATTTAACGTAAAAAAATCCCATCCCCTAATATAAGCGATATGAGAAATAGTACAGCAATTTTTAGTGGCGCCTCGAAGTCGCCCACTCGATTGCAAAGGGTTAAGACAAAGAAATAGCTGTGCACGATGAAGACTGCTACTTCGGGAATTCCGGCGACCCAGGTCGCGGCTGGTCGACGACACGGCCGAAAAGACGTCCGCGGGAGGAATCGAACTCGGATTGACCTAATTCGGTTCCGCGGCGATCGTCGATCCCATTATAAAAGACGGCTCGGCCCTGTCCGGTCAGGTCCGCTTTAATTCGAGCGACGCGACGCGTTGCGACGCCGCGGAACATATCCGCGAGGTCGGCCGGCACACGCTCGTCACGCTTTATTTTTACCCTCGTTACCGTTTGTTTTTGCCGGACGTTCAATTTCTGTGCCCGGTGGTGTGCTCGCGCGCGCGTTCGCTCGCCGAACAAATATTTATGGGCCTCGGTCTCTCGCGGATAACCTTTCAGACGGAAGGAAGAGAGCGTAATCGAATCTCACGGTCCAGGTAACGTTAATTAATCCGATCGATACGTTTTAAAAGGCGAGCCTCGGATTAAATAAATTACACCGATGACCTCGATACGCCGGCCACCGCTTCGTCTATCCCGGAGCAGCCTGTCTGCGAACCAATTTCAACGTCTGCTGCTACCGCGGGAAAAGAACGCTGATCTTCCTGTCGACGATAATTGAGATCGACAAACGGTGCCAAACCAATTCTGGCTTTTCCGACCAATTATTTTCAATTTTTACTGTTCGGACTACTGCGCGGACCGCGTCGCGCTCCCGGGGTTTTTTCGTAGCAAATTCTGTTGTCGAATTATTTTACTGTTGTCGCTTTCATCGTGACGCGAGAAGAACTATGATTGAACTCTTTAATGATAATAATGATCAACGAAGTTATTTGTTGTGAAATTATCAATTATAAAGGGTTTTAACCTCTTAGCTGTGGTCAGTTTTCATACAGAAAGCGGGACAAGCATGTAACAACTAAAATTATATATAATTGTGTTAATAGACGTACAGAGGTGATGCCTGAGATCATTTGAAGTAACTTTTTCCTTTACAAAAATTTTCTCCGAGGCTTCGTTTACGAGTTATTAACGAAAAACAGTGACCAATGAGAGGCGAGAGATCAGCTGGCGCGAGGCGGCCGAGCCAACGAGCGGTCGACGCCCAGTTCCGCTGATTGGCTCGGCCGCCTACTGCCTCGAGCCGAGCTCGCCTCTCATTGGTCAGTGTCTTTCGTTAATAACTCGTAAACGAAGCCGCGGATTGCATTTTCGCCAAGGAAAAAGTTACTTCAAATGATCTCAGGGGAAAAATGGTAAATATAAAATAATAAATAAAATGTAAATCATTTTACTCTCTCATGTGTATAGTTACATATAGAAATAGTATCTTGAAATGAGTATGTATTTCATTAAAATGTAGGAGAATAATATTTCATTAAATAGTAATATTTTACAGAACAGTATTTACAATAATAGTATTGCAACAATAGTATTTACAATAATGATATTGCACTAATAGTATTGCAAATAAGAGCTTTTTGTCTTTTAGCTTTCCATAGTAGCACGTGCTACAACACAACGAAACATACAATCATATACACGTGCGTTCAGAAATACTTGCAAGAAATATTTATTCGAATAGAAGATAACAAGTAACAGCTTCGAAATATACGTTCAGTTCTAAAATTTCCTTATTAAAACCTAAAAATTTAAAATAAATTTCCAGGTAATTATTTTCCATCTTCGAACCCAAGCGTAAGTAACAAATAATATTCCCTCGCGATTGAAACATTTAACGAAGAAGCATTTCCAAACCCTATATCACTCAAGCATTAAACGAAATAGCCTTTCCAAATAGCATCTACTTGCGCAAATATTTCAATGTTTACCATTTCTCGTGAAATTGTCTCAAACGTTAGAGACGCGCCGATTAATCTCGCGATCATCGGCGCGCGATAATAAAAATATAAAAATATAAAACGCCGATCTGCGCGCGCATCGATCGCGACGCGAATGCCGAAGGTCTGAACGGGCGAATCTCTATAAAATGATCGAGAGAGCGAGGGTGGCGAGGGTGGCGAGGGTCCGGAGAAAAAATTGGGTCCTCAGTTTGGAAGACATAGGAGAGCGATCCCAGTGATTGTAAGGATAAACGAGGAACGCGAGGGTTTAGGAACGGCATCGAAATAGTAGGAGAGACTGAGGAGAGAGGAACGGACAGGTGGAGGAGGCGGGGGGCCAGGGGAGAGGGATTTATTACTCAGGATTTACTGTTATTACCCGGAGGGGGAGAAGCACTCAAGCGGGCAACGGCGCGGCGTTGCATACGTGGGGTGCGTTTATCCGATGCGCGGACCTCGTCCCTTTCTCTCTCCCTCCCCCTCTCGCTCTCGCTCTCGCTCTCTCTCTCTATGTATCCAGAATACATGGGCGCATGTAACGCGAGGATGGGCGCGTTTGCAAACTCTCGACGCTCCGCGTTTCCTGGCGACTGCGGTTTGTCCTCCTGTCCTGGCTCGGTCCGCATGCATTACGCTCCGCGTAATTGAACAGCGCCGACGTGCTTTGCTTTACATTTTAATTCGCCCGGCCCATTATTTCTGGGCAACGCGCGCCGCCGAGAGCGCCGTCGACAGGGACAGGGAACGACGTCCAGACGATTATTGTTCGGGAACCGGGAGAGAGAGACAGAAAGAGAGAGAGAGAGAGAGAGAGAGAGAGACAGAAAAAGAGAGAGAGACAGAAAGAGAGAGAGACAGAAAGAGAGAGAGAGAGAGAGAGAGAGAAAGAGAGACAGAAAAAGAGAGAAAGAGAGAGAGACAGAAAGAGAGAGAGAGAGAGAGAGAGAAAGAGCGAGGAAAAAAAAGGAATCGGGGAAAACAGGGAACAGCGGAGCTCCCTCGTTGTTGCGGGCGCGTTCGTTAGGAGAGAACGATCGAGCTCGCGGATGAAATTGTATCGCGCTCAGGAGGAAACGGAACACTGTTGGAGGACCCGCCGCGTTACCATAACTGGTCGGCCGTGTCGACGCCGCGAAAATCTCTGCTGCGCGCGGATCGTTCGTTTGTTTGTTTGCTCGCGAAAACGGGTCGCCACGCATCGGAAACACCGATCCGTGACCGTGCTCTCGACGCTTTCGGATGCGAGCACGAATTTCCGGAAATTATCCCGGGAAATTATTAGGTCATCGAGTGTGCGATGCTTCGAACGGGTGCTTCGTAATTTTATTGGGAAATGTGCGTGTGTTACATTTTATGTTTTGCATGCGGTGACTCTGCGTTAATACTTGGGCGACTTTTAAAACGCATTGATTTTTTTAGGATTGAACTAACTACATTGAGCTAAATTGAATTAAGAATTGAACTAAGAATTAAATTATTAAATGAAACTAAGAATTAAGGTAAGAATTAAATTATTAAATTGAACTAAGAATTAAATTATTAAATTATTAAATTAATCTAAGAATTAAACTAAGAATTAAACTAAGAATTAAATTATTAAATTAAATTAAGAATTAAACTAAGATTTAAATTAAGAATTAAATTATTAAATGAAACTAAGAATTAAATTAAGAATTAAATTATTAAATGAAACTAAGAATTAAATTATAAAATTAAACTAAGAATTGAACTAAACTTTAGAATTAAATTTCTCTTTGTTTAGATGATTTCGATGAAATTTTCAGTACACGTATAAATAACCAAGATCTAAGGAACGTGTTTTTTAAATTTTCATTCAGGCAAAATAGTTAAAAATCGGTTAGATTAGATAGATTGCCATTTGAAATCTGCCCATTACTGTCTCTGTCCACGAATCGAAGACTCAAGTCCTCCACCCTCGTGGATCCAGGAGAGGGGAGGGGCGTCCTTTGCGAAAGAAACACGGAATCCTGTTCGACCGAGTTTGCTTTTCGATTAGGATGGAAGTTGGCCGCGCGCGTTTATCGAAATCGAAGGGCCGGAAGCCCGGTCCGCGGCTCGGCGGTCTGATAAACGGTCGAACGAGAAATCGAACGCGTTTATCCGGCGACGGCGGTGGGCGATAGGGAGGGTGACTCGGCCGGCTGTGTCCAGGAGGACGACGACGACGACGACGACGCCATTTCCAAGATTCCAGGCCAGACGGATTTCCGCGTTTAATTCCAATGTTCGCAGAGACAGAACGACGGGAGGAACAGGATAATCCGGGCAACGAATTTCCCGGGGATGGTAAGCGGATTCCTGGAGGAAGGTCGGCTCCGGGGGCCGTGTTAGAATATTGAAAGGCGAGGGGATTACGCGGTCGGAGATTTTCACCGGCCGACAGGAAAGAGGAAAGAGGAGGAAAGAAACGGCGTCGTCGGCGAGTTATGAATTTTCATCTCGCCGGAATTTTTATTTGCGTTTCGAGTTGCGCACTTTGCTTTCGTCCCGCGAAATTCTCTCCTACCGGTCGCGAACGGCCTCGATTTTCCGGCGAGCTTTTCGTACAATTTCCACAGGTTTCCTTCCGCGCAACGATTTTTCAAACCACTCGCAGGGCGCGGGGAAAACTCTGTCCCCTATATCCGGGTATTTGCGAGGATTAACCGAAAACGTTCGAACGGCTTTTAAAATTGCAATAATCTTTTTTTCAGATTGGACTGAATGATGGGATTTTTTTTTAGATGATAAAGGGACTAATCTATTATGTGTACAGGGTGTCCCAAAAATGTCTCGCAATCCGGAAATGGCGGGTTCCACAGATCATTTGAAGTAACTTCTTCCTTTACAAAAATTTTCTCCGAGACACCGTTGACGAGTTATTAACGAAAAACAGTGACCAATAAGAATCGAGTACGGCTGACGCGAGGCGGCCCAGCCAACCAGTGCACGAAGCCCAGTTCCGCTCATTGGCTCGGTCGCCTCGCGTCAGCTAAGCTCGCCTCTCATTGGCCACTGTTTTTCGTTAATAACTCGTTAATAGAGCCTCGGAGAAAAATTTTGTAAAGGAAAGAGTTGCTTCAAATGACCCGAGGAATCGGCCACTTTCAGATTGCGAGACATTTGAGGCACACCCTGTATAATCATTGGAATGCTTTGTTTCAATTTTGCTATTGCTTAGAATGACTAAAGATGTATAAAAAGACTCTCATGTTTATAACTATTTTTATGTGAGCCTGTAGCAATAATTTGAAAAATGCTTTTCGGTTGATGTTTTTATGGGTTAAAATAAATTGAAGATCGCAGAGATTGCAGTTTCGTCACGATTTTCGACACTTCTGATCAAAAACTGTAGGAAATCTGTAGTTTTTAGAAATCTCACGACTTTCTATCTCTCTTTAAAAATCGCTTCATCCTGAATTAACCGATTTCGATCAACTTTTCAGTATGCTTACAAATTACCGAGATCAACGAAAGGCAATTTCTGAACTATTCTAACGACTAAACTAAACTATTCTAACAATTTCTAACGAAGCAGATTTGTACACGGAATACATACGCGCGAAAGGGAAGAAGCGTGTTTTCACAAAGGGACAGAAATTTCTCCGCTGCCGGAATTATCGAACGAGAGCTCTCGCATTTTTCCGTGCCGCAGTTGCCCGGTATTTTCATCGAACAACAAACTTGCGCCGCGTTACGCGCCACCGATACATAATATCCATTACGTGACGTTACTTATAGACGCCGGGGTGCCATTTCGGAAGGGTAGAGTTCAGGAAAACAGGCACATAGACAGGGTCTTTGTCGCTGCGGACAAAGCAACCCCTACGCCGATGGATATCGATTCATCGTGACCCGGGTCCCGCAGGGATGGAATTAGCCACGGCTGGCCGAGTTTGCCGGTCATTTAAACGCTTTGTCGAAATCCGAATGTCGCGCGCAGGTATCGCGTGGCTTCTTTCGCACCAGACAGACACCCGTGGAGCGCCGACTTCCCGCTTTTTATCGAGCAGGGAAGACGAGGGATTCGGTCGGCCGGCATAAATTAGACGCTTAAATTAGACGCTCTATTTCCAATCTATTGAGTTGGCAAGAAAGTAATTTCGGTTTCCATTCATGGATAACGTTATATTTGTATTGCCGTTCTTTTGTTAAGGTTGTAATTTTTTTGTCTTCAGATTTGGTAGTCGACACGTTTAGGTTACTATAGAAACAAATTCCGTGTACAGTAATGTCTCTTTAATTGACGCTGAAATTATACACAGAAATGGACAATTTGGGAAGAGGAGATGCGATTGTTCGAGGCTCGCGGCTCCTTTTTATAGTTACCGATTGTCAACAATCGCATCTCCTCTTCTTAAACTGTCCATTTTTGTGCACAATCTAAGCGCCAATTAGGGAGACTTTATTGTATCACGTTTGAAAAGTAATGTATCCACAGAAATGGACAATTTGGGAAGTGGAGATACGATTATTCGAGAGCCTTGCGATTGGTTTCTATAGTTACGAATTGCCAACAATTATGAAAACGAACCGCAAGGCTCGAATAATCGTATCTCCACTTCCCGAATTGTCTATTTTTTTGCACAATCTGAGCGTCAGTTAGGGAGACATTACTGTAGTTTTCTTTTTACAACTGATAGTTTGCTGTCAATTTTAACATGAAGCGAAAAAAGTGAACATTTTCGACAGATTTCACTTTTTTATTTTCATAAAGGCAAGAAAGCGCCGGGACCGCTTTTTTCTATAGAAAAAATTGAATTTTATTTCACATTGAAATACCGAAATTACTTTCCTGCCAACCCAATACAGTAATTAACGCTCAGATTGTCCACAAAAATGGACAATTTGGGGACATGAGATACGATTGTATTAATTGATACGATTTGTAACAGATTGAGTTATGCATGCATTGTCATTCTTCTGTTAGGATCATAATTTTTTCGTCTTCAGCTCTGGTAATCGACACGTTTACGTTACTATGGAAACAAATTCCATGTAGTTTTGTTTTTACAACCGATAGTTCGCTGTCAATTTTAACAAGAACTGCAAAAATCAACAATTTCGACACATTTGACTTTTTTATTTTCACAAAGGCAAGCATCGGTAGAGTTTCTCCCGGCGCCACGGAGCAAGAAAAATATACAAAAGACTATAACGTATCTTCCTGAGTGTCCAGAGTCGCTCCAATCATGTTTACAATGTTCCAACGAATTCCATCGTAACTAATAAAATGTTACAATATTTTAAGAACGAATTTAAACATAAGAGTACAATTTATTAGCACAAGACTGCGAAAACATAGCCGTCACCCAGACATGGGTGACGCGGCGTTCAACGTGTCAAAGTTAATTTCTCGTGCAGAAAAAATTGAGTTACATTTTCACATCGAAACACCGAAATTACTTTCCCGTCGACCCAATGGAACGATCTATATTCACGCGAAAGATCCGCGAGCCGGTGAGTCACACTGCTCGGGAACAACAAACGCACGGAATAATTAACCGAGCCGTTTTGAAACCGGTGGAATGACATTCCGCAGCCTCCGGATGGGAGCCCGGCTCTTTATTGCTCGTAAAAAAGCTCGCAGGTTCGGGGTTCAAGGAGCGCGTCTGCGGCGAAGTTTGCGGAATTCGGCCCGTAAAACGTCCGGCTAAATAGAGAAATCCGTCGGGGGAAGGTTTACAATTCGCGCGAAACGGAAAACGATTTTCGTGAGATCTACGAGAGAGCGGCGAGGAACGATAGCCGGTGAATGAAGACGAGAAAGAGCGAGGAAGAGAAAGAGTGAGAAAAAGAGTGAGAGAGAGAGAGAGAGAGAGAGGGGAGATCGAGAGCTCGCCGAGGCTCTCCTCTTGCACGGTTATTTTCGAGCCGCTCTATTTCTGCCGTAGCACCCTGCAACGAGGATCTCCCGCGGGCGCGTTTGTTGATAAACTTATTTTCAACGGGCCGTCGGAGATTTTCGTGCGAAAGCGGGGGAAAATGGCGATCGCCGGCGGGGGTGAGGACGCGGGCTCGGCCCGAGAGCCGAGAACGACACCGGGGTCCCGGTGTAAAAATAAAAGCGTTGGCCAGCCGCCAGAGACCTCCTTCCCGCTCTCTTCTTCTTCTTCTTCTTGTTCTTCTTCCGAGACTCGCAGGCCCCATGCCAAGCCGCGCGGCGACTCTCTAATTTACCCGTAAAACGACCATCGCCGTCGACCTCCGCGCCCCTTTGATACAGCTGACGAGGCGACCAACGACCGATTTCCTCCGACGAACCTCGTCGAACTCTCTTCTCACCCTGGCCGCAATCGAGCCACGCTAAAACCGACTTAGCGACTCGCAAAAATTCCCGGACCACGCTTCCTCAGCCGGGAAATCGCGGTTCACAGTGTTTAATCCCCCGAGTACTTAACCCTTTGCACTCGAAGCCGGATTGAAAATAGTACGAAATAAATAAAATAATTGCAATTTAAAATAGTTCTTCCGGACCAACAGCTCTTTAAGTATAAGCAAATTTGATTAATGAAATTATTTCGAGACGCGATGTAAGTGTTTAATGGCGCCCCGGGGTCGCTACTCGAGGGCAAAGGGTTAAGAAAAGCGACGAATTCCAAGCGCTCAAGGATAGCGGCGGATTCCAAGCGATTAGGGCAAGCAACAAAATAACAAGCGCTTGTGAAAAGTGACAAATTGGTGGACGAGACGTGTTTTAACCCTTTGCACTCGAAGCCAGATTTAAAATAGTACGAAATAAATAAAATAATTGGAATTTAAAATAGTTTTTCCGGATCACGGTTTTTCCATTTTATGCGTGCGAAATTGAATATTTTGAACCGTGCAAACAGTTACGCTTTCAACAGCTCTTTAAATATAAGCAAATTTGATTAATGAAATTATTTCGAGACGCGACGTAACAGTCTTTAATGGCGCCTTGGGGTCGCCACTCGAGGGCAAAGGGTTAAGAAAAGCGACGAATTCCAAGCGCTCAAGGATAGCGGCGAATTCCAAGCGATTAGGACAAGCGACAAATTACAAGCGCTTGTGAAAAGTGACAAATTGGTGGACGAGACGTGTTTTAACCCTTTGCAGTCGAGTGGTGTCTCTCAGTCGCCGCTGAATGTGATTGATTATACCACGTTCCAAAATAATTTGCACATGATTAAATTTGTTGATGTTTAAACATGTTTGTTTGTACATTTCGTTAGTATAAATCATCATAACATAGCAAATGTTATAAAAAAAGACATTAAAACAGAAAGCATGCAACGTGGCAAATCTTGAACCGAAGAGAACAAAATAGAAATCCTTCAAAAAATGGCAAAAAGGAGAGAATTTCAATGAAATTTCACTAAAAACGAAAAGAAACAGGCGCGAGAAAGAAGGAAAATATCCAGAAGGCGATAATCCCTTCAAGAGATCCCTTCAAAAGATAAGCTAGATAAGATAAGCTGTTATTAAAAAATAAACTCTCTTGATCCGATGAAACGTATTTCCACAGAACTATAACATCAAATTACGTGAACCAACAATTTCCACGGTGTCATATAAACTTGTCCACCGGCGTGCATTAACGACAAAGTTATAATTAACGTCGCGGGGAAAGAAATCGTGGGCCAACGGGTTAACTGGAATGCGCAAGCTTCTTGTACGAGGACCAATCGGCGGCGGCGATTGGCTGAAAAGAAAAGAGTGCGCCGCTGCAGATAGCAGGCGAGCAGCTCGGTTTCCCAGATTCCAGCGAAAACGATTTGCTCGTGAAGTTGCCGGGTTCCCATGCGCGGCTGGAATTTTGCGGTGATTTTATTGGCTAATGACTGACTCTCTCTCTCTCTCGTCCTCTCCTCCGCCGTTACTCCTCGCGGCGCCATAAATTATTCCCGTATTACTACCGTGTTCATAGCGGATTAATCGGAGACCCTTGAACCGCCTATATGGACCGGCGCGAAACGCCGGCCGAACACCAATTCCCGGGATGCAACGTTCGCCCCCTATTGAATATTAGAGCTGGCGAGACTGATCGAGGTCAAGGAGATGAAAGCGACCAGCGTCGGCGCAATGCGCATCACGAAGGTCGGTTCCCGAGAACTATGTGCGCGCCCGCCGGATTAGCGCCGCTTCTTGGTCGCGTGCCCCGATCGATAATTCGAAAGTTTTATCGCCGGGGTATTTTCGCCGAGAGACCGCGGCAAATTGGAAAAATAAACTTTCATGTCTTGTTTGCCGCGCGCGCGTCGCCTCACCGGCTCCCCCGGGCAAACGCGGACGGCCCGCAAATCTTCGTCCGTTTAGACCGTATCCGTCGGAGAAAGTCTCCGACGCGGCTCGGAAACTTACCAAAGTGGAAATCGTTTATCGGAGTCGCGAGCTTTTACCGCGAATTTCCATGGAGCAAACAATTTTTTTCAGGCTCTGGCTGGACGGGTATAATATCTCTCTGAAACGTTACGATCTTAATTCGTTTCTGTTAAGAAGTCGAGAAGTCTATTAATCCGTTGGCCTTACCATTATCTTTCTTTGCGGTTAAAGCGATTAGAATCGTTTCGATTGTAATCGTTTACTCGAAGAAAAAGAGAATTTGCATTTATTGCCTGCCTATATTTATTTAAATGCGTCGAGCGCCGTGACACTAATTTTTGACGAATTCTGAAAATTCGTTTTATGATTCCTCGGGTCAATTGAAGTAACTTTTTCCTTTACACAAATTTTCTCCGAGGCGCCGTTAACGAGTTATTAACGAAAAACGCAGACCAATGAGAGGTCAGCTCAACTGGTGGACGGCGGCCCAGCCAACGAGCGCGCGAAGCCCAGTTGGCTTGACCGTCCTAGCGCCAGGCGAGCCCGTCCCTCATTGGTCACTGTTTTTCGTTAATAACTACCAAACGAAGCCGCGGATTGCATTTTCGCAAAGGAAAAAGTTACTTCAAATGATCTCAGGAATCACCCGGGCGAATTATTCCGGGTATTAACGCTAAACCGACCAAGCCGGTCATAATGACCGGTTTTACATTTTGTATTTTAAAATTGCTGAAATTACAGAGACTTTTTCATAGGAAATTATTAAATGAATTCCACAGTCCGAGTATTCGTTGTAATAAAAATTATGGGAAGTCTAAATAGACTCGGTTTTATCGTTCTTACAGAGCAACAGAAATTCGTCGCTTTTAGTGCTCGGTAGGTTTAGTGTTAATATAATTATGGGACAAACTGTATTATATATTCGAACAAACCGAATTTGATCAGAACGTTTCGGATGCGAAAGGATTCTAATATCACCCGCTGTGATAAATATTAACTCTCTAGTTTCGATTTACTTAATCAAATAAAATTTTAGTGCTCGATTATCGACGCTGAACGTGTTAAAAAATCACAGAAATACAAGAGAATTTTATTCCAATTTAAAGAAACAGCCCAACGATCGTGCTTAACAGCTTGTAACTACAAATCCCAGTGACTAATCAGATTCAAAGCTCGGCAGGGAATTAATGCTCGTATTTAAATGCATAATTTTAACAGCGGTACAGCGCGGAGCAAAATTATACGCGGACGTGGCTTAAAACTCTTTTAAAACTGGATTAAATGCCTCGAATCTTTGCTCGGAAGATACAAGAAGAAGATCAGCTGAACGAAAATGCTTTTCAAAATGTAACCATCACCCGAATTCACAAAAACAATAAAAAGACTCACGTTTAATACGCATTAAAATCGGATCACTGAAGATGAACTATTCTCGTCCACCTAGATCATTTCGACTACCTCGCGACGATACCCGGATGAATCACGTAGAGCGTCGAATTCAGGCCAGCTGGAATTCCCGTCGCAACGGGGCCAAGCTCGACTCGTTGCCCGCATAGTTCTCGCGTCGCGTCCGCGGCGAGGGGCGCATCGCGCAACACCTTTTCCAAAGGTCGGGTCGCGTCGCGGCGCGCCGCGTCGCGTCGAATTATGCGGCAGGCTGCGCGGGTGCATCAAAGAGATTAGCGAATCTCCAGCATAATTGCCGGCGGCGGTGATAAACGGGCGGCGGCGTGGTGGCTCGGCTCGGCGGCCGGCTACGCTGAATCGATCGACCTTAATCGACAAGGTTGAACAAGGCTACGCCGACGGGCCGCCGGTTACGCCGCATAGAGTGCGTCTAGCCTGCGTGATCGATAACCGTGATTACACGCCGGACGACGGTGATTCGATGTTGACGTGACCCTGGAAAACCTGGGCCGTTCGTTCTCACGGTGAAATCGCGGAACGCGCTGCGATCGTTCCGCGACGAAATCTCTTTCGCGGTCGGCCGGACATTCGAACCGTTCTCGCAGAGCGATCTCTCCCGTAATTGCTTGCCGCGTGGAAACAGCGCGCGAATCGCGCTCCTTCGACCTCGGCCGAACGGGCACACCGTTGTACAACCCGTCGTCGAAGAAGACGCGAGCGAGGTATCTTCTAATCGTTCGTGTCGTTCCTTTTTCCAGAGAAGAACAGCGCGCGGAACAGCCGCCGTAGACGCGTGAGCGAGGGCGCGAGTCGCGACAGGCTAGAGAAGGACGCGGAGACCGGTCTGTCGACGCGGCAGGAGGACCGGGAGAACAAGGGCCCGCAGTCGAGCCGGCCGAGCAACCGAATACCGCGGACGGTATTGGAGGAGGCGAACAGTGCTTCGAGCAGCGCGTCGAAGCTCCGCAAGCGCGGCACCGCGGTGAAAAGCCCGGTCGAGACCGGGTCGCAGCGCCCGGTGCGGCGAAGACCGAGGCCGGCCGTCCAGGAAGCGAGAGCGGAGCCGCAGGAGCAGCAGCAGCAGCAGCAGCATCAGCAACAGCATCAGCAGCAGGAGAGCAGCGTCTCGAGGACATCGGCGAAGTCCTGCGAGAAAGAGGAGCGCTTGGGCAACGCCAGAGTCGAGGAGCGTCGGGCGCAGGAGGAGCAGGACGAGGACCAGGACCACTGCGACCCTCTGACCAAGAGACTCAGGACAAGCCCGATCGGTAGGAAGCTTAGGTCCGAGCGGAAGGGGAAGGGTAACTGCGAGGAGGCCGCGTCGTCGGACCAGGAGGAGCCGGGGGAGGACGTTCGGAAGCGGGTCGAGCCGGAGAGAGAGCCGGAGAAGCTCGAGGAGGACGAGGAGAGCCAGTCGAGAGAACGGGACAGGGAACCGGAGCCTCCACCTCCGGACAAAGCGGACCCCGGGGGCTTGGCAGTCGCCGAGCGGAAACAGCAGCCGGATCACTCGGAAAAGGAGGACCGGGGGAGGACCGCCGGCAAGGATCAGGTGTTCGTGAATGGCTCGTCGCTGGCCGAGCCGTCGTTGGTCGGTGACAAAGCGAGCAGCGTCCTCCTCGATGCCGACGCCGCGCTGCTGAAGCCTGCAGCAGCCGAGCCGAAGGCGAAGGGCGTCGAGGAGGAAGAAGAGGAGCCGCGGGAGGAGGACGAGGAGGAGCCGGAGCAGGACCCGGAGCCGGAAGAGCAGGAGCGGGAACGGGAGCGGGAACGGGAGCGGGAACGCGAACAGGAACAGGACGAGGAGGACGAGGACAGAGGCTCGAGGAGGACCGAGCTGACCACCGAGCTAGGCACGGAGGATAGCGTGGGCAGCGTAAGCGGCGCGAGGGCGGCCAGCGTCGAATCGGTCGTCGAGCTGCTGGAGTCGAGCAGTCAGGACTCAGGCTCCGTGCTGGAGAGGCTGAGTCCGCTTAGTGGCAGCGGCGGCGGCGGCTCTGGCAGGCAGAGCCTGCTCCTGGAGCAGCAGCGGGAGCAGGACCGGAACCGTCACAACGAGAGTCCCGTCATCCTAGCCGAGAAACTGAACAAGCCGCCACCGCCGATCGCTGGACACCATCACCATCATCTGCAGCAGTATCATCAGCACCATCACCAGCAGCCGCCGCAGCAGCACCATCACCAGCAGCAACGTTACTCGAGCAGCCCGGTGATCCACCACCACGTGCAACAGCAACAGCAGCAGCAGCAGCAGCAGCAGCAACAGCAACAACAGCAACAGCAGCAGCTCCATCACCAGCATCGGGTAGCCAGCAGCCCCCATCAGCACCACCAGCATCACCACCAGCTCCCACCGTCGAGCCTCCTCGAGGTGCAACAGCAGTCTCACGCTGGGAGGGGCGGCGATGAGGCCGGCCTCATGGAAGTGGAGGCCGGGGCCGGTATACCTGGGACTGGTGTGCTCGCCGGAGTGCCAACGGCCGTCGGCATCCGAGGCGTCGGGCCCGCGGCTGGCGGCGCCGCCGCGACCGGAACCTATGGGGACAGCGGCTCCGACAGCGGGGTAAGCTCCCTGAGGAGCGCCGGCTCCGGCGACGAGAGGAGCGGCAGCAGGAGCTCCGCTCTCAGCGTCGACGAGACAACCACCTCTTCGATACCAACCGCGGCCGCCACGCCGGCCCGAGTCTGGCACGTGCAGAGCGTCCAGCACACCTCCTTGCTGATGGCGCATCCGCAGCCGCCGCCGCCCGCCGCAGGCCCGAGCTCCGCGGCAGCCGCGGCCGCAGCCGCCGCCGCGGCCGCGGCCACCGCGCCGCCCGGGGCCTATCAGAGCGGAGCTCCACCGGGACATCATCATCCGGCGGTCGCGTCCGAGATGCTATGGAGGTCGCCCAGGTACCCGCCCCTGTCGCACGCGCTTCTGGGACCCGCGCAACCGAATCCCGAGGAGCTGATCGAGAGGGAGAGGATGCTGCGGTGAGTCTCGACGAATCTCTTGTTATTTGTCTTTCTTCTCTTCTATCGTACCTCGTTTTTCCTCTTATTCTTGTTTGGTCATTCTCAGTCGATCCTCCGGAACTCGGAGGCTCGCTCGAGGCCGGTACGAAACTCTCCGGTCTCGTTCCATAACTGTTCTCTTTCTGTTCTGGATTACAGTAAATGCGTTTCGTTCCCGTAATTCTGTCTCACGTAACGAATACATTGTATCTTCTTGAGGCATTAAAAACAAGGATTCTATGCCGGGATGAGATTAATGCGTGCGATACGATCGCGTTTTTTTGCGAGTGCAGTCTCTCTTAGCTGAACGTTTATTTTTGTGATGTTCTGACAACAAAACATTCTATTGTCTAAAAATTTCATTCGAGTTCTCAACTAGATCTGAAATAATGCAATGGTTAGATAATGGAACGTGTGGATAGCAGTATACAGGGTGTCCTAAAAATGTCTTGCAATTTGGAAATGGGAGGTTCCTCGGGTCATTCGAAGTAACTTTTTCCTTAGCGAAAATGCAATCCGCGGCTTCGTTCACGAGTTATTAACGGAACACGGTGACCAATGAGAGACGAGCTCGGCTGGCGCGTGGTGGCCGAGCGAATGAGTGGGGGAAGTCCAGTTCCGCTCATTGGCTCCGCCGCCACGCGCCAGCCAAGCTCGCCTCCCATTGGCCACTGTTTTTTCGTTAATAACTCGTTAACGATGCCTTGGAGACAATTTTTGTAAAGGAAAAAGTTGCTTCGAATGACCTTGGGAACCTCCTATTTCCGGATTCCGAGACTTTTTGGGACACCTAAATTATATTGTAAACCCAAATATTGTAAAAATAAGTGCTCGGATGACAGTATCTCTGTTGTACTTTTTTATTACCGACAGACTGCGACTTCGGGCACCGGATATTTTCGTGCGTCAGACAGAACTGAGAAACAACAGTTATGGAACCAATATAATATCGGTTCCTCGGAACCGAAACCAATCACAACGATATAAGCGAAAACCGATATTCCTTGCGACAAACTTTTTCGGGTCTCTATTTCAAGAATCGAGACCGATACAACCGACATCGACGACTGTACGATGCCGTAAAAGCATCGAAGCTCCGCACAAGCTCCGTTTAAGCGCGGAGCCAATTTTGCTGAGCTTTCTATTGAGGCGGCAAGCCGGCATTATCTTTAACCTTGATAATACCGGTCCCATGCGCCGATGCCGTCTGAACGATAGGTTCACTGTCAGTGCCTAGAAACTGACGCCGCTCAAATGAAAAGTAGACTATTAGTCCAAGAGGACTAACACTGCCCAAACGAAAAGTGCCAATGCCAATCCCAGGGGGATGACGCCGCGCTTAACTCTTTGGGGCAGAGGATTTTAGAGAATAAGATAGACCCATGTTGCACAGAAGTTTTATTTATATATATTTAATATATAATATATATAATATATAATATTATTTATTTATATTTATATATATTTATTTATTAATATATATTATATTATATCATATCATCTATATGATAAAATATATAATATAATAATAATATATATAATATTATATAATATATAATAAAAATATATATAATATAATAATAATAATAAATATAATATTATATAATATATGATACAAATATATTACATTTAAATTAAACAAGATCGGTATATTCTTATTAACAAAGGAATCAAATAATATAAGAACAAAAAAAAAACAATAATTCAATTCACTTCAATTTGTTGCTATAGAATGGGACTCAAATAGTCCCATCGTGCCTCATGAGCCCATGAATGCGGCTGCATCTATTGCAATATTTCCAAATGGGTTTAAAAGCGTCCCACAATGCATTGCCGCACATCAAAAACATGCAACATCTTAAATCCCACCGTGCCTCAAAGAGTCAACGCGTTAATAACCCGATACGACGCGCGTCGTTCTCTGCGTACAGTAATGTCTCCCTTACCGACGCTCAGATTGTCCACAAAAATGGACAATTTAGGAAGATGCGACACGATTGTTCGAGCCTTGCAGCTCGTTTCTTATAGTTGTCGACAATCCGTAACTATAAAAATGATCCGCAAGGATCGAACAATTGTATCTTCTCTGACCTAAATTGTCCATTTTCGTGGACAGTCTGAGCGTCGGTAAGGGAGACATTACTGTAATTCGACGCGACGACTCGATGCTCCAGTCCCACCGGCGGGTTCAAGGGCCCAAAAGCGCGGAGGGCGTCGGCACCGAGAAGAAAGCAGCCGATTTACATGCGAACGTTCGCTGGCTGAAAGAATACGAGTGTGCATAATAGCGGTTGGAGGCGAGCACCTTGCGTGCGGCTCGGTCCGAGGAAACGGAATGCCATCGGAGCATCGAACACCTCGGGCAGCTGCGTGCAGCGTAGCGTTCCTCGCTCGGCCCGAGCCCGAGCCCGAGCCCGAGCCTCTTTGTTTGCTCTCGCGTGACTGCCGGCCGTAAGAAGGTGGAGACTGAGACGAAAAACCGGCTAACAGGACGCAGCCGCGCGTGTACCTGCGTCTGCGTGCGTTTCCGGGCGCCAGCTGCGAGCCTCGAACTTCCGTCGGATTATTGCGATAGACGAGGCTGGCCGGCCGGCGCTGCGCACTCCCTCTTCCTCGCCCCTCGGCGAACCAATGACCCGGAACAGGCCGCTTCTAGGTATAAATAAGCTTCTTAACCACCTACGAAGCCCACACCGGTGCTGATGAACCTGCCGAGGGATGACCTAGCCGAAGGACGCCCGACACCCGCGGCTTTCCGTTTCTCCGAGCGCGTTTCCGCGGATTCGGGAACGGGCTCGATCTTATTTCGAGATTAACCTTTTAGCTACGACTGAATTCTGCGCGAGGCTATTTCTCTGGACGGCAGAGTCTGATATATGTACTGTACAGAGTGTCTGTATATTCTGTCTGTATATTGTTAAGATACAGTTATATTGTTAACAGTTATATTGGTAAGATAAGTCTGTATATTGGAAATCGATGTGAAGACAAAAGAACTGTGAAAAAATGCATATGAAGACGATTGTTTGATTCAAACGATGACCGAGTGAGCTATTAGAGTATAAGCCACTATAGTGGCGTGTCGTTCAGAGAGATGACATCCGCGAAAGCCACTATTGTGGCGCGTCGTTCAGAGAGATGGCATCCGCGAAAGCCACTATAGTGGCGCGTCGTTCAGAGAAATGACATCCGCGAAAGCCACTATAGTGGCGCGTCCTTCAGAGAAATGACATCCGCGAAAGCCACTATAGTGGCGCGTCCTTCAGAGAAATGACATCCGCGAAAGCCACTATAGTGGCGCGTCGTTCAGAGAGATGGCATCCGCGAAAGCCACTATAGTGGCGCGTCGTTCAGAGAGATGGCATCCGCGAAAGCCACTATAGTGGCGCGTCGTGCCTAAAAGGTTACCGAAGGCTCGGCCGCGGCTCTCGGGAACGGCCCGGCGAAGTAACCCGCGTCTGTTCGCGCGCCGGACGCGGCTGTTTCATCGACGAGGTGCGAGATAGCAGCAGGGCCGGGATCGGTTCGGGGCCCGCGATGCACCGGCGCGCGTCCGGTTACGCTCGCACGCTCCTCACCCGCCGCGACATTGGTATTGAACAGTCCTCGGAACCCGTTTATTTGCCGGCGTGATCGCCGCGGCGAAAATAAACCGGCCACGCGCGGACGCGTTTATTTGCACGCGAAGACAGAAAAATCGCGGCATTCCGCGAACCGGCCGAGGACGGCCGCGATTCTCAGCGGCCGAATTCGCGCGTTCGTTCGTTTCAACCGGGGAAACCGTGCCGGCCCTACCACGGCCGCGTTTCCGACGACGCTGTGTCGTTCCGTTAACGACGGACGTCGGTAAATTGCAACGCGCTCGTTGGTTCCCGATTTTCGAGGCCGACGCGGCGACTCCGCGATTTTTCTTCGCGATCGCGACGACTCGTTGGACCGTGGAATTCCGCGCGCGTTTAGAGAGGTTCGTTTGGAACGCAAGGATATTTTTTGTTCGTCAGCTGATCGGTTCTGAAAGGGCTCGTTTTTTGGACAGAAGCGCCGAGGTACTGAACGTAGTTTAATCGATGTTGAATAGATCTTCGCAAATGGAAAAGGCCCATTCTTAATTTTATGGCGTTGGAATTGACAGCGAGGGCATACCGAAGCATTAATTGTTTATGTTTGCTCGCTGAAAATTGAGCTCCCAGTAAATCGCAGTCTTTGATGGAGAATAAAAATTGTTCGCGTCGATTGCAAGGAACGGAAACCAAATTTAACCTTGATTTCTTCCCATAATGAGTTTAATAAGTTCAAACTGCAGTAAATTCTCTCCAATTGTTGACCAATTTGTAAACAAAAATAGGCAATTTTGGGAAGAGGAAGTGCGATTTTATTCGAGCCTCGCTGCTCGTTTTTATAGTTGCGACTATAAGAACAATAATGTAATAGATAATAAATAGTAAATAATAATAAAAATAATATAATGTAATAATAATAGTAAATAATATATAGATAATAATAAAAATAATATAATATGATAATAATAGTAAATAATATATAGATACTAATAATAAAAATAATATAATAGTAATAGTAAATAATAAATAGATAATAATAATAATAATAATAATAATAATATTATAATAATAGTAAATAATAAATAGATAATAATATCAAAAATAATATAATATGATAATAATAGTAAATAAGAAATAGATAATAATAATAATAATAAAAACGAGCTCGAAGAATCGTATCTCTCTTCCCAAATTATCCATTTTTGTTCACAAACTCAGCGAAAATTTCAGATAATTTACTACAACACGTTGACATTTTTTCTCGAACGCTTTGAATCAGACCGCTGCTCTAAACAGCGCCGACACATTTTCGTCGCAAGTGCGTCAAATCCAGTTCAAATCTAATCACGATCCTCGAAAGCTAGATCTCCCATAGTAAAAAAAGAACACAATTCCGCGTTCTCCATCCTCCGGAATCGCGCACGAGCGAAAAAATAATTACCGCATTGTCCCCGCGAAGTTTCACAAAGTTTCCAAAGTTTCTTCGCTCGAAGAGAGCCCGCGAAATACGCGCTCCCTTGGCAAAACATTCGCGCCGTTGGAATTGCTTTATCCTTGGGCAACGTATCCCGCGAGATCCGCGGAACACGTACGAAAAATCGATCGCGTCCGCGGCACAGATCCCGAGCCGATTGGCCGCCGGGTATTCCCCGATGTCACGCGAAATCTTCATTAACCGGCGAGATGTTCGTGTTGCTTCTGGGACTCGCGGTGCTCTCCGCGAGCTTTCGCCGACGGTCTCGCTGATTTTCGTGCGAAATGGAAGCACGGCTGCCGTGTCGGCCGAGCTCCGCGAGAGCCGATCTTAATCGTCGCGAGCACAGGGCCGGCCGGCCGGCCGATCGATCGACTCGAACCGAGCGTGTTCGTTCGATCGACGCGTGAAATTCAGCAGGCCTCCTGGAACCACGTAATCGCGGCCGACCGCACGATACCTAGGCCCTTTGCGAGGCCCAAGGCTCTATTAACGCTCCTCTGTTCCGTGGAATACCTAATTAAAGGTCTGCCGCTGTTGTCGATCTAGTTATGGCCGCCTGGCTCGCTGCCGTTTACCCCGCTGGGCCGTTCTGTTCGAGAACCGCCGGCCGATTATGCATTAATAATTACGATAATCATCGGCGTCGGGTGCACGTTAATTGCTATCTTTCGGCTGCGGCTCTCGTTACCGCGCGATTGACTTTTTTTTTGTCAGCGTTTTTGCGCCGATCGCGCACCGAATTATGCGACGATATTATGACGATGATCGGTGGACCGCGGATTTTTTGCGTTTACAGTGGAATTGAATAGATGGAGTTCGGAAAAAGGGGAAACATTTGAGCCGTTTATTTTGAAAGTGGCATAAGTCACTTTGTTTTTAAGTCGATATATTCAAGGGTTTGCGTTTGAACACGTTTAAAAATATGGATGCTAGCTTTCGAGAAGATTTACTTGTATTTGTTATCTCAGGATACTGATATTTTCCTCGGTATAAATAATTTCGTATAAACATTAAAAAATCACCACTTTCCATTACGATAAAGTGACTTATGCCACTTTCAAAATAAACGGCTCAAATGACAACGTGCACAGATCTCGCAGTAATTTAGCTCGCCGATTTTGTCGTAGCGCAGAGTGCAGTTTCCTTAGAAAGCAGGCGTTGCAGCCCGGAAATTTGACGACGAAATTTTCGCGGACGATCCGAATCAGAGTTGACGATGAAAATCACGGTCTCGAAGCCGACAGCGTTCCGATCGACCAACGACCGTGCCGGAAGACCGCGCGATTCCCGACTTTTCCTCGAAGGAACACGAGGCTCGCGGTGCCGCGCTGTTATTCTGCTCCAAATACGTCCAATTACGTGGCCTCTCCGTGTAACGAGCACGATTTAACGCTTATGCAAGCCTCCCTCTTCTCCCCGGTCGACCTTACCGCGCGCACATCCAGAGAGCGAGCGAGCGAGAGAGAGAGAGAGAGAGGAGGGAAAAAGAGAGAGAGAGAGAAAGAGAGAAGCAATCGGCGACTGTGGCAACAGAAACTGGCATTTGGGCACAAGGTCAGACTCTCGGCACTTTTCTGCCTGCGACGTCTCCTGCGTGTTCGTCTCGCGCCGCTGGAAGACCTCGTCCAAGATCGTTCGGTAACCGGTACGGAGGGAAAGGACTGCCAGGAATGCTCGATAGGAAGCTGTAAAAATTGTTTAGTCACTCCGCCGGCGAGCAAAACAAATGCGAATGATCGATACGTTTTATTGCTCGGCTGCGACCTTGTCCCGGTCTCGGTCTCACCTTCTTCCTGAGAAAAAAACGTTTCTCTCGCGGTGCTCGACCATGATTTTCTGACAGCGATCCTCCTCCTCCTGCTTCTCTTATACAGCCACTGTTCGCCGTTCCGATTCGCGTGCTGCTTGTCGAAGCTGGCCGAGGTCGTCCATCTTCGTGAAACATCAAATGGCACACAATAAAATAAAACAAAATTAAATTAAATTAAATTAAATAGGTCAAATAAAATAAAATACAATATAATAAAGTAAAATAAAATAGGTCAAATATAAAATAAAATAAAATAGGTCAAATAAAATAAAATAAAATAGGTCAAATAGAATAAAATAAAATGAAACAGGTCAAATAAAATAAAATAAAATAGGTCAAATAGAATAAAATAAAATGAAACAGGTCAAATAAAATAAAATAAAATAGGTCAAGTAAAATAAAATAAAATAGGTCTCCAAATAAAATAAAATAAAGTAGGTCAAGTAAAATAATATAAAATAGGTCTTTCAAATAAAATAAAATAAAATAAAATAAAATAAAATAAAATAGGTCAAATAAAATCAAATAAAATAGATCAAGTAAACTAAAATAATATAGTTCAAATAAAGTAAAATAGATCAAGTAAACTAAAATAAAATAGTTCAAATAAAGTAAAATAGATCAAGTAAACTAAAATAAAATAGTTCAAATAAAATAAAATAAAATAGGTCAAATAAAATAAAATAAGAAAATGAAATGGAACGGAATAAAATGCAATAATTTATACAACGAAGTGTGCACTATTATGCTTCGTTAGCCGTCTCTGCCTCGCTGACATTTCGCGGCACATTGTAGGTGGCCACTTTCCAGAGAGGTCGCGGAAGCTAATTGGTCAAAGAGTTATAGCCGGCGATCCCGAGCAGCCCGGGAATCGTTCGGGCCCGCGATAAGGCTAGTAGCCGCCAATCTCGGATTGATTTAGCCGCTCGTCCGGCTAATCTGTCTTCTTGTGACATCGTTTTGGTGAACGTAGACGGCCGAGTCTCTCGGCGATAAGCGCCGATAAGGCTCGATAAGAGAGGGGCCCCGGTAACGGGGGCCGGGAGGACGTTCATTGAGCTGCCTCGCGGCCTGTCCTTTTACCTCTTTGACATTTCGAACGAATTCATTGCGCAACCAATTGGCAGCCGCGGCACGCAGACTTTCTTCTTTCGTCGGGCCGGGTCGGGGTGTCATTGAACACCGCCGCGGATGACCAATTTATCTCGAGGTCATCGCGTTATCGTCTCTCACGGGGGGACGCCGCGTTCAAAGGCCGAGTGGGCGAACGGTCAGCCAATGATCGCCACTCATTATGCGGTTCACGTGGCACACGTCCATCACCGCCGACAGTTTACACGCTCGTCACGCACATGCGTGCAAAATCTGTCTGCTGGACGACCGATCCACCTCTCCCCCCCTCTCTCTCTCTCTTTCTCTCTCGATCTCTCTCTATTCATCTGTACATCTCTATCATTCACTCTCTCCCCCCCTCTCTCTCTTTCTCTCTCGATCTCTCTCTATTTATCTGTACATCTCTATCACTCCCCCCCTCTCTCTCTCTCTTTCTCTCTCGATCTCTCTCTATTTATCTGCACATCTCTATCACTCCCCCCCTCTCTCTCTCTCTTTCTCTCTCGATCTCTCTCTATTTATCTGTACATCTCTATCACTCCCTCTCACTCTCTCTCTCTTTCTCTCTCGATCTCTCTCTATTTATCTGTACATCTCTATCACTCCCTCTCACTCTCTCTCTTTCGCTCTCGATCTCTCTCTATTCATCTGTACATCTCTATCACTCCCTCTCTCCCTCTCTCTCTTTCGCTCTCGATCTCTCTCTATTCATCTGTACATCTCTCTCTCTCTCTCTCTCTCTCTCTCGCTCGCTCGCTCGCTCCGCTGTTTATCTATCGGTCCGTGGTCCCGTTCTCTCTCCGTCTTGCTCGCTCCTTTCTCTGCGACCGTAATTAGCTATCGGTGCTCGCTCGCGGAGCCACTCGCCGTTCTGGATCCGGTGTAACAGATTATACGCCACCGTGAAAGCAGAGAACACGCGGTACACCGACCGAGTTGTCCGTGGTTACGTCGAATAGCGGCCCGATTACAGCTGCTGGCGGATGCTCTTTCAATCTAGCCGGGTTTCCTTTCGGAGCTCCTCCCGTGTCCAGCACGTTTTGCGATCTTATTTTAGCGATCGCTATCCCCGCCGCGACTTCCAATTAGCGTACGGTTCGCGGTGGAACGACAGACGATTTTTTGGCAAAAAGGACGAATCTCTTAGACGAATTCAGTACTTCGGTTCTAATAAACTTGTCCCAGGAATTAAGATGCTCTTAATTGGCCATCTTGATTTTACGAAAAGGTTGCGGAACAGTTTTATCGTGCTTGAAAATCTGCGATCTATTTACCAAGGTATTACAGCGAATTTAACACTAAACGCGGTCGAAGCGACCGCCTTTCTTATTTTGCAATTCTGCGAAGTTCCGAGACCCTTTCGTGGAAAACGCTTGAATAAGTTATATTATTGGAGCAAGTTTTATAACGAAAACTTTACAAATTCCAAATAAATTCGGTCTTCTCACTTTTGCGAAGCAGTACGTGCCGGTTAATATTACTGCTTGGTAGGTTTAGTGTTAACGTTGCGTCGAATTTACTAGCATCTTTCGATGCGTCGATCGGTTGGAATCTGCACGCACCTTAACACTTTCGCTCGACAGAGTTAAAGATCTCGTATTCGCGTATTTTCTTTGACGCGTTCCGAGTCGTTTTTACTCGACGTTTTACTGGAACCAGACTCGTCGCTCGGTCTCATTCTTTCAGTGGAAACGTATCGTCGGTCTCGAACGTGTTACAAAGTACATCCCCCTCGGAGCGTTAAACAAATATGTAAGCGTGCACTGCAGGCGGTCACGTGACACGGAGCGTGCTAATAGAATTCTGTCAAATCAAAATTCGTGCGTTTTGACGAATTTGCAGTGAAACGTGGAACACGCGGCACAAAAATGAACTTTCAAATCTGTACGAATAATTTCGTCAGTTAGTATTACTGCTTGGTAGGTTTAGTATTAATGCTGGAACTATCGACCTAGTTTCTGACTTTGTTTTTTTACGATTTCTGACATCACTCTGCGAATGTTTTTGACGCATATATTATGATCAGACTGCGGATTTTGTGCATTTTCGATGAAAATGGTGGGAGAAGATATGAAAATGTAAACACTTTCGAAAAATTGAACAACATTCATTCATTTGTTTATTTATTTTACTGAGAAATGAGCCAAGGCTCTTGGAGTACATGGCCCATTTATCAGTGAAATAAATAAATAAGTAAATGAATGTCGTTCAATTTGGCCCGTGGAGTACAGAAAATTGGAAATATAGAATTATGTTACAATTGGTGATGACGCAGAAAATAAAAGAGAAAAATAACTAGAAGTAAAATTGAAAGTTGTTGATCACAGCCTGGCTGGCGAACGCTTAAAAATCTCTGGATCGCAGGAGAAAAAGTCTAACCCAGCAATACGACAATTTGCTAATGAACAAATTCTGTTCATAGCGTCAATATTAGCGAATCTCAAGACGAGACATTTTGGTCGAAATAATATCTCACTAATATCTTATAAATCTTAAATAATATCTTACACACATATCCATCTTGTATTGATGGCCTTGGATGATTAAAATAGACGCGTCCTAAGATAATAGAGTTATTTACAGCGCCGCTGATAAATAATCTCATGTGAAAAAGATAAGTCGCACATCACCCTCCTATCTTTCAGCGGTAAAATTTGGTAGCAGCACGTGATATTGGAGTGATCGTGATCTCTCGCGGGTCATAGCGAGAGATCATAGCGAGTTCGCAGCTTTAAATGCTAAATAGCGGAGTGCTTTATTCGGGATACTGTTATTCTCGATTCAGTTTGTTGAAATTATTAATTTTGCGCAATCGAGTTTAA
Organism: Megalopta genalis; assembly: GCF_051020955.1. Taxonomy (NCBI): domain Eukaryota; kingdom Metazoa; phylum Arthropoda; class Insecta; order Hymenoptera; family Halictidae; genus Megalopta; species Megalopta genalis. The sequence goes on along the minus strand of NC_135015.1, from coordinate 27,774,814 downwards.
AAAGCTTCGTGTAAATTCACGAAATAATTCAATAAAACAATAATGACATACCTAAAAATGAACGATGAAAATACAAAGCCAATAGCAAACTCCGCGCTTGTTTACGTGCATCAATCATTACACAGAGAGTTTGGTGTCGGCAAATGTTGTGTGATCGGCCGTTAAATTGTTGAAAGAAGAAATACATTTCCATTTCATTCACGTTTTCTTTACAATTGAATCAGAGCATTTTTATTTACCATAAAGGTCCGCGATCTAATTATAATCGTAGGAAGCTTGAACGAATCCAATCTCGCCATTGTTACAAAGAAAGCGTGCAATAAATTCTCCCTAATTCGCGCACAAATTGTGCACAAAAATTGGAACAATTTGGGAAGAGCAGATGCGATTTTGTTACGATTTTATAGTCGTTGGCAAAAACGTCGTCTATAAAAACGAGTCTATAAATAACTATACATGGTGTCTCATAATTATATTAACATATGGAAAGAGGTGATTCGTGAGGCAATTTGAAGAAACCTTTTCCTTAGCAAAAATGCAATCCGCGGCTTCGTTTACGAGTTATTAACGAAAAACGGTGACCAATGAAGAGGCGAGCACGGTCGGCGCTCCGCCCATGCGGCTAATGCCGCCTCGCGCCGGCTGTCTGACGTAGCGACAGTGGTCGCGAGGACGAGGCGTAGGCGGGGCGTCAGCCGTACGCGATCTCTCATTGGTCAGTGTTTTTCGTTAATAACTCGTAAACGAAGCGGCGGATTACATTTCCGCTAAGGAAAAAGTTACTTCAAATGACCTGAGGAATCACTCCATTCCGTTAATTGTTAACATAATTATGTAACACTCTGTTTACGTGCCTATAAATATGTTCGAGCCTATAATAACTATAATCAAATCTCCTCTTCCCAAATTGTCCATTTTTGTGAGCAATCTGAGCGCGAATTAGGGAAAATTTACTGCACATTGACCGAGTATAGGATAATATCATTTTAGGGCTGATTTTTAGGGCCAATTCCGCTACTAAAAAGAATCATCGAAATCGGACACGCGGCAACTTCGCCGATCCGACGCAACGATTGCGTCGCGATACGGCTTCGCAGCGCGAATAACAGAATTCCGAAGCAACGGAGGACCAGCCGGAAGCCTGTTCGCGAAGTTCGAACGCGATTAGGACCGACAGAGCGCCGGTTTAAATCGTCGCCGGCGCGCGTCGCCCGTTAATTAACGATCGTGCAGCGGCCGATGCTCGCGCGACGAGCAATTAAAAAGTTCGCTATCGCCGGTTCCGGTTGTGCAGCAATTAACTGGTTTAGGAGAAAGGCGACATTTTGTTGGCCGTTACTAATTATCCGACTGTGGAAGACGTTCCGGGCCGGTTGAAACGGTGCCAGGTTAGCGAGCGACCGGGCCGGCCGCTCGCCGGAAGAAAAAGGTGAAAAAGAGATGGGAAAAGGAACAAGATCGCCGCGCGGAGCCGCGCCGGCGGGGAGGAACGGAGCGCGGTTTAAAAGGCCGAACACGCCGGCGGGGGGACGGGTGGGGAAAAAGGAAATTCAGCGTGCAACCGATTCCGAAGGTTTCGTTCGGCTTCATTGAACTCTCTCGTGTCGGCAGAAAAATCAGCGTTGCGTCAATGACTTCCCGTTTCCTCCTACGTGGGCTCTATTCGGGTCACTGACTTAACGAGCAGAATCCAGCTAGAATGAGAAAGAGCGAGAGGGGGGAAGAGGGAGGCAGAGAGCACGTATTCTCGTCTCGAAATCGCGTACACAAATAGCACCGCGTATAATAATGCGCGACACACGGCCGCGCCGCTATAATAGAAGAGACTTTATCGCTGTTCCTTTGGATCCCGCCTAATCGCGATCCGCCTATCAAACAGAAATGTATTTCGCTGCCGAACGGTTGCGAACAGTGCGCACTAATCGAAATTGATTTATTACGTTCGGCGTCGCGCGAGTATGGGCGTCGCTGATTTTTAACTAGGTTTTTCAAACTCATTTTTATTGTGATATGTTCAATAAGTTGAGTGTTACTAGGAATTGCGAAATATAGAATAGCTGATCTAATGTTCCCTAGGGTCTCAATAATTCCAGTCTTGTAATTATTATAATATAATATATTACTAAAATTATATAATATATATAATAATATTACTATAATATTACTAATATATAATATAATATATATTATTATAATTGTAATATAATATAATATAACATAATATTTATTTATAATATGTTATAATAATTATAATATAATTATTAATATTTTGTGTATAGTATATATTTATATATAATAATATAATATAATTATATATTTATATATATCAATATTTTTCTATTTCATAATAATTATAATATAATTATATTATATTACAATAATTATAATTAATTTACAATATACAATATAATATTTATATTTTCAAGCTCGGTAGTTTCACTGTCAACAAAGCAATTAATAACGTCGACAAGAAATTGTGAGATCTCTCAAATTAAGAACCGTATAAAAGAATAAAAAGAAATCGAAGTCGAATAAACACTTAACAAATTTAACGCTAAATTACTGATAAATAAATCCTGGTCAAATCGTGATAGACGCGACACTATCGAATTTCGCGGCGAACGAAATCCTCGTCGCTCATCACAAATTCACGAGCCGTCTCACCTGCTCGATCTTCGTGGAATTAATTAGTGAACCGCGTGTCCGGGTCGCAGCGTGTCAAATTCGAAGCGGAGAGGAGGCCGCCGTGCCGCGGGCTGACCGGATGTTGATAATCTCGCGGCTAAAAATAAGAGGCCGGAAAATCTCGGCGCGTAAATGTCGCAATAAAACGAGAAATATCGCGATATCTACCTGCGATCCGTCCGGGGCAGCCTACGCGAAATATTTTTACGGCTCCCGGTGGTTCTATTCGAATTCTTTCTTCGCGGCGTTCGACGCCGGTCTGCAATTCCGCCGGCGACTCCGTGCAACTGGGCCCGGTCTCGCCCTGCTATTTGCTTCTCTTCCTTCGCGGAATTTTTCGACGGCATTCTTCGACGCGGTCCATTCGCTCGTGGATTCGTTCGGGCATTATTTCGGCGGGATCGTTCAACATCGAGAAACCGGTTTGTAAAGTATAAACAAACGTGCAGGAATTTATTGGATTCGATGAGTTCGAGAGAGAATATTTTGCGTTGCGTCACAAAACGGTTCTTCCCGGTGTAAAGAAAAATAAATGATGATAGAAATATTAAATAGAAATAATACAAATAAATATTGTCGTTGTTATCGTGTTACTGTTAACAATTGATTGGTTAAGTAGGATGCTGCGGAGACCCTGGAAGAACTAATGGATATTAATCGATCGATATTAACTTATTATTAATTATTTAAATCGTATTCGTTATTAGAATTATAATAATATAATATATACAATAATTATATCATATATTATGTTATATTATTATATAATTATATATTAATATAAAATAATATGTATAATATATATAATAATATATATATTATAAAATAATATTTTATAGTAATATAAATTATATTATTATATATTAATATATATTATCACTAATTATTTATTATTTCGTTATATTATCATTAATATATATCATCATATAATATATATTAGAATTATAATATAGAATAAATATTAGAACCGAAAACTTATTAGAAATGAACCCTTCGTTTAAATTCCATACAAGCAACTTAATTTTTATCAAAAATATAAATGTACGTATAACACAAAACGGAAAAAACAGAAACAAAAAGTATTATTTTCATTTAATGTAACCTTAATTCAATAAATGTCTTGTACAGTTTCTTGTACAATTTCTTCCGTACAATGAACTCGCCCTAATTGACGCTCACATTTTCCAAAAAAATGGACAATTTAGGAAAAGAAGACACGATTATTCCGAGCCTTGCGTCTCGTTTGTCATAGTTATCGACAATCGGTTGAAAACGAGTCGCAAGGCTCGAACAATCGTATCATCTCTCACCGAATTGTCCATTTCTGTCTCCAACCTAAGCGTCAATTAGAGAGACTTCACTGTACAGTAATGTCTCTCTAATTGACGCTTAGATTGCGCACAAGAATGGACAATTTGGGAAAAGGAGATACGATTAATTTGAGTCTTCTGCCTCGTTTTATAGTTACGAATTATTAACAACTACAAAAACGAGCTGCAAGGCTCGAATAATCGTGTCTCCTCTCCCCAAATTGTCCATTTTCGTGCACAATCTGCGCGTCAATTCGAGAGACATTACTGTACCTTGTTTACACCCTCCGCCATTTTCATGGCAACGCATGCTCGGACTAAGACCTTCATTCGATCGCGTTTCCTTCATGAAAGAGTTTCACAACTTCGGCAGGCATTGTCGATGCGTTTCTCGGAGGGTGTTTGAGAGGCGGGCGAGGCCTCCTGGCTCGAAAAAAAGAAGAAGAAGAAGTAACGAGGGGAGCGAGGGGGAGAAGGTACGCCGGGAAGCCGGTCGTTTCTAATACGAGAGACCATTAGAAAGACAAGCGCACCTTCCGACCCTTTCCTCGTCCGGTGAGAGGCCTTTCACGAGTGGAAGAACGCGAAACGAGATTTGCGTGGCCGAGAGCCATAAAACGCGTCACGCACACGCGTGCGTGCACCCGCGGCGAGTCGAGCCGAGTCGAGTCGAGTCGAGTCGAGTCGAGCCGCGCGGCGAGTAGCGTCGCGTTCACCGGGTCCCCATTAGCGTGGATCATAAAGGTCCTCAACCTAGTGAGTCACTGTGGGTTAATAATTACTGGCGGGTAGAGAGAAGTGTCTTCTCTCTCTCTCTCTCTCCCTCTCTTTTTCTCGCTCGCTCGCTGTGGCCTCTCGTTCGTGTGTTATTCAGAGAGCCGGATCCACGCGGGCAGGAACGACGACGGTAGCGAGATGAAGCTCGTACCCCGGTGCTTCAATTACGGCGCTGAAAGAACGGTGACAGGGAGGACCACCCGTATAATCTCGCTTTCGTCGCCGCGATTCGGCAGATTTAAACGCTTGGCAAGAGCCGGGCGATCCTGATTAATCGAGGCCCCCGGAACGAGCCCGCGAGAGGATTATTTACACTTCGGCTGCGCTGTTTTCTTTTTTCTCTTCTTTTTTTTTTTTTAATCCAGCAGTTACGTTGTTAACGAACTTTATCGTATTTGTGGCAGTTAACCCTTTGCAGTCGAAGGTTTTTTTTAATTCGAAGCCCGAAATATGGTTGCAATGGTTTTTTCATTCGAAACTTCAAATATATTCGCTGATTTATAGCATTTAAATTTTATACGATTTATTGCGACTGTTTTTTCTGTTTTCAATTCGAAATCCAAAGTATGTTTACTGATTTATTTTTATTTTAGACGATTTATTGCAATTGATTCTTTTTTTAAATTCGAAATCTAAAATATGTTTACTGATCTGTAGTGTTCTCATTTTTCACGGTTTGTTGCAACTGATTTTTAATTCGAAATCCAAAATATGTTCACTGATTTATTTTTATTTTATACGATTTATTGCAGTTGATTTTTAATTCGAAATCTAAAATATTTTCGTTGATCTGTAGTATTTCCATTTTGTACGATCCATTGCAATTGATTTTTAATTCGAAGTCCAAAGTACGTTTACTGATTTATTTTTATTTTAGACGATTTATTGCAATTGTTTGTTTTTAAATTCGAAATCTAAAATATGTTTACTGATCTACAGTATTTCTTTTTTATGCGATTTATTGCAATTTATGCACATGAAATCGAGCCTATTACCAAGTAAAATATTTACAATTTTAAACAGTTTTTTAAAAAGTATAAACAAGTCTGATACTGTTACGATTATCTTGAAAAATAATATAGTAATTTTTAGTGGCGTCTCAGAGTCGTCGCTCGAGTCCAAAGGGTTGACAAAGTACATACATCGCAATTATACTATAAACAGTTCGACCTTAAACACTAATACACGCGTGACAGAATTATTCAAAATTTCATTGTTACTTCAATCCATTATAATTCCTAAATTCGATCATGTTTCGCAAGAATGAAAAAATTGAGAATAGTGAAAAAGTCATTGACGTCATATATGTATAACTTTTCTTTGCAATTCTAATTTAATCGACTAACATTACATAATATAATATTGCGAATGTACGAAATTGTCGAGGTTTCTGGCGCGGCCGTCGAAGCGTCGAACACGCCGCACGGAAATCCCATGGAGAGACGGTGCACGCGATCGTTGTCGCAGGTTCGGAGCCGCAACGGACGATCCGGTGACGGCAAGCGGCAGGTGCGCGTCACGTGCAAACACCCGGCCAATTATATTTAGACACCGCCTCTGTCCCCTTTCTCTCCGGCCGCGATCAAACTTTCCGCTCGGACCCGCTCGAGCCGCGTCTCCAGAACTTGAAGCCGCGTCCTCGCCATCTTGGCCTTGCCTTGGGCCAGCGAGTTGCCCGCCGGGGCACTGCAAGCTCGCCCGTATCAGGGAACTTTATAATACAGAGCTGACAGAAGCGTGCTCTTCGGAATTAGGTTTTAAGGAGATGAGGAGGTTCGAGAACAGGTCGATCATGAGGAACAGGTTCTCTTTCGCGGCATCGGTAATCGGGGTACTTTAGCGAGAAGTAGCAGAAGTGGACTCTTCTGATATTTTATTTCATTTATATTTTGGTTGTTGCTAATAAACCGTTCATTTTAACCATATTTTTAGAGAGTGTAATGAGTGGAAAACGAATTCCACTGGTCTACATAACCCAAAAATCCGGAAAATGAATTCTACTAGTCTCAGTAACTGGTCCCAAATTTTGCTATCGGCCTAGGTGGACCAATTACTGAGACTAGTAGAATTCATTTCCCCGATTTTTGGGATTTTGAAGGGATGTCATAAGGCATGTTGACCTAAGACTAAAATCAAGTTTCTTTTTAAGTTTTAGTCTTCCGTGAACATGCCTTATGAGATCCCTTCAAACTCCCAAAAATCCGGGGAAATGAATTCTACTAGTCTCAGTAACTGGTCCCTCTAGGTCAACATCAAAATTTTGGACCAGTTACTGAGACTAGTAGAATTCATTTTCCGGATTTTTCGGATCTCTTCAGAAATCAATTCCACTAGTCTCAGTAACTGGTCCACCTAGACCGATAGCAAAATTTCGGACCAGTTACTGAGACTAGTAGAATTCATTTTCCGGATTTTTGGAATATGTCTGGAAATCAAAACTGCTAGTCTCAGTAACTGGTCCACCTAGGCCGATAGCAAAATTTTGGACCGGTTACTGAGACTAGTAGAATTCATTTTCCGGATTTTTGGAATATGTCTGGAAATCAAAACTGCTAGTCTCAGTAACTGGTCCACCTAGGCCGATAGCAAAATTTCGGACCAGTTACTGAGACTAGTAGAATTCATTTTCCGGATTTGTGGGTTATGTAAACCAGTGGAATTCGTTTTCCACTCATTACACTCCATAGCAAAATTTGGGACCAGTTACTGAGACTAGTAGGATGGATTTTCGGATAGATTGGGGTGGGAGTGTACATCGATTTTTTGTAAACGTTACGATTACTTCGGCTAAAAATATCGCTAAAATTAACTGTTTATTATAGTTTATTATTATTCTTAAGTCTGTCTCCTACGCATTTGCTATGCAACTTAAAGTTTCTCGTTTCTTTCTCGTGTCTCTATCCCTACGTCTTTAAAGCAAAGGCCTCCACAGTCAGTACACCCTTCATTTCACAAGTGTTATTAACAAAAAAAAGAACACTGACCAACGAGAGCCGAGCACTCTGAATTGAACGATGGACCAATTACTGTGGCTAGTAGAATTCATTTTCGGAGAAAATGAGAGTGGCAGAGTAGAAATGTCGCTGACATGAATATTTCATTATTAATTGTGACCGTGTAATTGCATAAAAATCGTAAATGCGGAAAAACGACCGAATGGTGACGGGGTTCATGCTTTAATATTATTAGTAGGCATTATTGCTATTATTACTATTATTAGGCATTATTATCATTTTTATTATTATTATTACTACCATTACTATTATTATTTATTATTATTTATTATTTTCGTGCCCACTTGATACAGACAATAATACAGCGACGCACCCTCAAAGAAAAAATTCAAGAAACAGCATTCGGGACAAAAGAACATTTTTAAAACTGGATTAAACGACTTGGAGAAACTAGTTTACTATAAAACGGCTAAAACACTTACCTTTTACGCCGCGATCACATGGAACAACAGTAAAGATAAAAAGAAAAAAAGAACGACATCCTCGATTTCAACGAAATGTTCGGCACCCGGACATCTAGAAAACAAGAACGTCCCCGAACAGTATTCCTGCGCAGAGGTGATCGATCGGAGAGTGGAGCATCTGCTCTTAGCAGAGCCGATCGGAGGTGGTACACGCGCGTTTATCGCCGGTTTTATAGTGGTTTTTACGCGTGCCCAGTTTCCGCGTAACAAAGCCGAATAAATATTTATCAGCGCCGGGACACGTGGCCTCGGTTGATGCGCGCCCGGCTCGGCCCGGCCCGGCCCGAACCCGATCGAAACTGCTACCTTCCGCAGCTCGTGCCGGCTATCGAGAGAGCCCCATTGTGCTAGACGGTGCGTCGTATACAACGCGTTATCGGCGCGCCCCGTTGCTCCCGGAATCCAGGCTTCGTCCCGTTACGCAAAATTGGAGCGGCGCTCGTTTCTGTTCGGGCTACGTTTGCGCCGCGTGTTCGCGGAACAACGCCGAACAAGATGATAAATAAGTCTGGCATTGTCGAGGAATGGCTGGGAAACCGGAAACAATCGCGTACCCTCCAGCGTGCATTGTTGTCCGCGCGCGCGCTGCCCGTTATTCGACGCCAGGCCGGCGTTTCGCTTTTCAGCTTTTATCGAGAACGGATTTATTATTATTATTATTTACGCGTTCGACGGGCTAAATACCATTTATAACGCAGAAAATATAACGCATACAATATATAATTACGGGATCGCATGAAAATTCGTGTCGTTGCTGCAAGAGTTCGCGCGTCTCGGATAATTTTGTTAACAAGCGCGGGAAACGGTGGCTGTGTCAATTTTGACTCGGAGCGTTTAAATCGTTCGCTTAAAATTACTCAATTTTCGGTGGTCCAGTTAAATAAATTGCTGGTACACAAGGGACCGCGGAAATAATAATAAGTCTGCAAATAAATAACAATATGTCTGCAAGTATCTTCGACAAATATTTCTGGAAAAATTACTTGAGAGAAGCTCGAAATTGTTATAAATGAGCCGTTTATTTTGAAAGTGGCATAAGTCAGTTTTTCTTTTATTTTTTTTTTTTAAATGAAAAGATACCGTTTAATTGTAATTAGTGTTACCATTAACTCGATTTTTTTGAAAAAGTGACTTATGCCACTTTCAAAATAAACGGCTCAAATATCGTGAATGGTACAGTCGCGAAAACGTTGTGAAAGCCGTACGACGGTTAACCCTTTGCACTCGAGTGGTGACTCTGAAGCACCGCTAAAATTGTTGTATCACGTGCCAAGATAATTCTTATATTAACAAAGTTTAGATTTTTAAAAATTGTTAAAAGCGTAACTGTTGTTACGAGTCACCGCAATACTCAATTTCATATGCATAGAATGCACTTTGCACTCATACAAAAAAAAATACTATAAGCCAGAAAAATGGGTTTAAATTTACAGTTAAAATTGTTAAGATTATGTTAAAAATAAAGGGTGAGCAAATCGTTGAAACAAGAGACATTCGACCTTGAAGTTCCAGAAAATGACTATAAAAGTAACCTTTTTATTTTTTACGTGATAGGTCCATTGTCTCGGAAACGTCGCGCAGTTTACGAGCATATTTAATCCTTTACTATCGGATTTACGTTCGAAGAGAAATTTTCGACTATTATATGAGCCGTTTATTTTGAAAGTGGCATAAGTCACTTTGTTTTTAAGTCGATATATTCAAGGGTTTGCGTTTGAACACGTTTAAAAATATGGATGCTAACTATCGAGAAGATTTACTTGTATTTGTTATCTCAGGATACTGATATATTATTTTTCTCAGTATAAATAATTTCGTATAAACATTAAAAAACCACCACTTTTCATTACGGTAAAGTGACTTATGCCACTTTCAAAATAAACGGCTCATATATCAAGACCCGTTCGTTCTCAATACAGCAATGTCTCCCTAACTGGCGCTCAGATCGTGCACAAAAATGGACAATTTGGGAAGAGGAGATACCATTATTCGAGCCTCGCAGCTCGTTTCTATAATTGTCGACGATTCGTGACTATAAAAATGAACCGCAAGGATCGAATAATCGTCTCTCTTCTCCCTAAATTGTCCATTTTTGTGGACAATCTGTGCGTCAATTAGAGAGACATTACTGTACATTCGACGAAATACTTTCATTTCTACTGCCGAAATCGTTGGCACGACGCAAACATCGACGGAAAATGTACGAAATGCCGCGAGAGGATCCCGGCCGGCCGGTCGAAACACTTCACCGGTAACGGAGAACGTTTCGCGGCGAATAAGCGAAAAGGGCCGGGCCCGATCGGGCCCGGTTTTAATCGCCGCGACCCCCATAAGCCGGTCCACGATCCGCGGAATAACGACGACGGCGCGAGTATTTTTTACGAGGAAAGTAAAACGAAACGGCCCATAAAACCGCGCGCGGCCGCAATTCCATCTCTCCTCGGGTCGGTCCGGCCTCGAGTCGCATAAACTTCGCAACAAACTTCCTGATCGCGCTCAACCCGCCCCTATCTCGCTCGTCCCCAACCGTGTGCCCGAAGTTAACGAAACGATCGTATCCGGGGCAAGGGAACGCTCCGCGCCGCGCCGCGCCGCACCGCACCGCAACGTTTAACGACGCCGCGCTTTACGACCAGAGTCTGGACACTCAGGAATTTTTCTGCTCCGGGAGCCGAGCGAGTTTCCGTTCGCCGTGCCGTCGGCCATTCCGCGGAACCCGGACCGTTCTGTTCCGTTCCGTTCCGTTCCGTTCCGGCGAGGGTGGAACCCCGGAATTTGTAGAAGTATCGTTCTGCCCACCTGTAGAAGGCGGATCGAGCTCCGCCGCCGCTCTGATGAGAATCCGCTTCCGCGCCTCTCGCCGGAGGAGAGATGAATACAAATTCCCTGGAAGTCTTGTGCTCCGCCCGGAACTCCTCCGGGGGTAGTTCGCTGAACCCTCGAGTGAGAGAGAGAGAGAGAGAGAGAGAGCCCGAGCAACTTTGAATAAGAGCCTCCTCCCGCGCAGGAAATTCGCAAAAATTGTTTGTTCTTCTTCTCCCGGGGCTATTCCAGGCCCCGGCGACAAACTTCCCCGGTCTTCCAGATTTCCCTCCGTGCCGGGATAATAGTTGCATTCCTTTTTACCGGTGATCGCGAATTATACCCGGTCGCGACTGCTAGGGGAGAACTGCCGTGAACGGGACAATTTGGGATATAAGATGAGTTATATAAGGGATATATATTTATATAAGGGATATTATATAAGGGATATATAGTTATTATTATGTTGTAGTTGTTGTTATTATATAAGGGATATATAGTTATTATTATGTTGTAGTTGTTGTTATTATATAAGGGATATATAGTTATATAAGGGATATTATAAATGGGATATAAGATGAGTTATATCTAATTCTAGTTTGAAACGTTCGATGAATTAGTTTTTTTTACGAGGAAAATGCACAGTGTCGCGATTTTCATATACTTTAATTAGTGCACTTTGTCAGATTCATCGGTTGGTAGTAAGATAAACTAATTTTTGTATTGCTCTAATGAGTGCTGATTTTTCAGTTATTTTAAGTACGTATAATATTTCATACTAATATTGCAGTAATACATATTTTTGTAGTAGGTTTGGAGTCATTAAAAAGATAATCTTGTTGATTAATACTTAAATACCACCGATAGGTTTGAAACATTCGAAAGATCAGTTCTTTTACTATAAAAATGCACAGTGTAAATGAGCTTCTTCTACGTTCATCTGCTTTATTTTTAATTTCTTTAACAAGTGCATCCTTGCAGTAATACACATGTTTTGCAGTAGTTTTGAAATGATTAAAAAAACAATCTTATTGATCAATAATTAAATTCCACCTATCTAATCCTTGCCTAAAATATTTAAAAAATCTGTTCTTTTTGTAGGAGAATGCACAGTGTTGATGAGCTTCTCCTACAATCACTTGCTTTATCTTTAACTTTTTTTTTTAAGGAAGTGCATTTTATCCCTTTGATTGCATTAAATAAATCAGTGTAACAAAATAAAGTAATACAAATAATATAAATAATATATAAATAATAATATAAATAATAAAAATCATTCTCCCCAATTGATCCTTAGCTTGTACACAAAAATGAGCAATTCATAGTTAATTTGTTTATAATTGATAACAATATGCGACTATAAAAACGACCCAATTTGTCCACTTTTGTTTCCAAACTTAAAGAAACGTAAATTAAGGAGCATTTACAGTATTATTATTAATCTTATAATTTGTAAAGAAACATTATTATTAATCTCATAATCTCTTGTTCATCGTAACTACATATTAAACGATACACACACACATACACACATAATACCCTTAAATCACACAAATCTTCTTTACAAATCTTTAATTTACCATCAACGTTTCAATATTCGACGACAAAAGACGAACCCACGAATAAACAGAAAAACCAGTAAAAAAGAAAAGTAAACAAAAATCCATCTCTCTCATTTTCCGATCTCTGTTTTCTTTTCCGTTCTTCGCGTGCCCAGTTCGCAACAAAAGAATCCGGCGAAAATTCGCCGGACTCGCGCAACCTCATCTCCGAAGTACGGCGATCATCGTTTTGTTTATGAAATCCCGCGGTCTCGCGGCCTTTCAGAACCCGCAGGAACCGGCAAGAATTGAAAACGCTGACGAGGATTCGATCCAATCTCGAAAAACTGCCAGGCAGACACATCCCGCGTACTTCCGAGGCATCCGAAAAAAGATTGTTATTGCCGGGGTGGCGGCGCTTTCGTCCGTGGTGGTATTCTCACGCGGAGGGGGGGGGGGTCTCGAAGAGAGCCAGCCCTTCCTGTCTAAAGCAGAGAAGTGAAATTACAGTGGCGCGATCGATATCAACGGAACAATTCCGGCTCGCGAGTCCTCCCTTTTCTCGCATCCGCTCGCGGGAGCGAGGAGTTTCTTTCGGCGTGAAACGCGCGATCGGCTCGTCCGCTCTCGCCGAGGCCGAGGATGTTTTTCGGCGGGCCCCGGGAGCCGTTTCGACCCTCGGTTTTTCCCCCGCGAAGGGCGAACAGTCGCCGCGCGGCAGCGAGCTCGCGACCCGGTCCGATCCGCGCTGGCTTTTTCACCCTTGAAACGCGCGACCAGCTCCGGAATTTGCAGCAGCCTCTGTTTTTCGCGGGTGTGGACGCGCTTAGCGAACCCGTTTAGCCATAAATCCAATTCTGCGCCGATTTCTGCCGGCTTTCAGCAACAATTGCGTCCGCGCCTTTGCATTTCGTCGCAGTCGCGCCAAGGGTTGTGTTTCCGTCTTTTTCTATTCCTGCGAGCTTCGTTTCGTTTCGTTCATTTACTCATTGGAGAACCCTTTAGTACGGCAGAAGGAAGGGGAGAAGGGGAGTGCGGCGGAAGGGGAGAACGTTTATAGGGAAGAAAATATTATCGCTTATAGAGGTTAGTGTCACTGTGAGCTTCTCTCACGTTCGCTTGCTTTATTCCTAATTTTTCTTGGAAAGTGTACGCAGAGCGACAAATTAGTTTCGAGACTTATTTCGAGGCCGTATCTCAGTAACTAGTAGTGCTATCTACGTTTTTAGACCGGCGTTTGGAAGCTGTGACATTCCTCTTTCCGGTAGTATGAATTTTGATTCGATCGGTTGATAAACAGCAAAGTTATAACAGTTCTTCCTAAACAAGTTTCTCGTCGATGTTGAAACATGAGCAAAAATCGTTGCGTGTCGATCTTTCCAAAGAAGTCGTTGCAGCCGCCAGAAATGTTCCAAACTTCCTGAAATCAATTGTTACGGGTGACGAAACATGGTGCTTTCGGTACGACCCGGAAACCAAGCGTCAAAGTGCGGAATGGAAGTCGAAAGATTCACCAACAAGCCAAAAAGCATGGAAGTTCCATCGAAAATCAAGACAATGCTCGTTACATTCTTCGATAGCAAAGGAATTATCCACGGGGAATTCGTTCCAACTGGCCAAACAATTACTAGAACATATTATCTCGAAGTTTTGAAGCGTTTGATGGCCAGAATCCGTCGTATTCGAGCCGAATATCGCGATTCAGAGACCCGGTGTCTGTTGCACGATAATACACCGAGTCACACCTCGCTCGTTGTTCGTCAACTTTTGGCTGGAAAATCGAGTCTGTGCGTTGAATCATCCATCGTATTCGCCTGATTTCGCCTCGTGTGACTTGTCCCTATTTCCAAAATTGAAATTGAAGTTGAAAGGATGTTTTTTTAATGACATTTCGGCCATCGAAACAGCTTCAACACGAGCGCTAGAGGCAATTTCACAAAATTAGCTAGTACACGCGTTTGAATCACTGTTGAATCGCCGTAACAAGTGTATCGAAACTGGAAGAGAATATTTTGAATGAAAAAGTCGAAAAATATTCATATATCCTGTTTCAATGATGATTTCCTCGGCCAGTCTCGAAACTTATTTGTCGCACTGTGTACAGCAATGTTTCTCTAATTGGCGCTGAGATTGTACGTAAAAATGGACAATTTAGGAAGATTATTCGATCCTTGCGGCTCATTTTTATAGTTACGAATTGTCAACAACTATATTTGTTGAATATTTTGGTATTTTGTAAATATTATAATAATATAATAATAATATAATATAATTATAATTATTATTATAATATAATAATATAATTATAATTATTATTATAATATAATAATATAATATAATAATACTTTAGTATTTTGTAAAATTGTCCATTTTTGTGCGCAATCTGAGCGTCAGTTAGGGAGACATTACTGTGTATCGTCCAGAGTGTCATGTAACTGGTGTTACAACAGGATAGAAGCTGATTCTCCGTCAAAAATAAGTCGAAAATAAAGAATATTATTATTATATATTATTATTACTTCTTGATTTATCCGTTTACGAAAAGATTGACTTAAAAGATGCGTCAAGTTTCTCGTTAAAAAATTAGCGATCCGCCATTTTTACGGGTTCCGTAAATCTAGCGTTAACAAGAACGAGGCAGAATTATTTTCACCATAAATAAGAGCAGACGCTTCCCGATTTAAGCTAAAGTCTATTATACATTCCGTACACAAAAAACAAACGGTTCATTATTTATTCGAAACACGCAAGCAGAAAAATCGAACAACTCCTGGAAAAAAGAAAGATGGCGACCTCTGTCCACATTACAAAATATCGATCGTTTCTCTTCCAAGTCCTGCGTCTCGCAATTGACGCTGACAAGTTTTAATTTGCCCGAAGTTCCGCAGTCGAATGATAAACACCCTTTCGCCGTTCAGCGCCGAGAAAGCCCACACCCTTGCCAAGGGCTGATCCTTCCAGGACCATCGATTTGTTTTCCTCCGGCGAGCAGAAGCTTGCGTGGGCGTTCTAGATCGACGGAGAAGACGCGCCGGGAGATTCCCGGCAACTTCGTGGAAGTTGGCTGAAAGGTTTTCCTCGCCCTTCGCCGACCTTCCAAGTTCTTCCCACCTTCTTCCCCCCTCTTTCCCCCTTTTTCCCGGCTTCCGCGAATGGCTGCTCCTGCTGTGCGCGCGACGCGGCATCACGACTCGGCCTCAGCGTTTTTCCCCCTGCGACGTGCTCTCCTCTTCGATCGCTCCCGTTCGTCCGTGACGACCTCGATGCTAGGCTACCGGGTATTTTTAGAGGCGGCGGTTAGGTCCGCGGAGTTCTAGCGAAAAAGTTCGGTTCGGTTCGATTCATCTTGCCGCATCGATTCCGGTCTTCGAAGGAGGTTACGGCCGCGGCGATGCCGTGGCGAGGCGAGCCGGTGTCGTCCTCGTGAACCTGCCCCATGCAGGACGGAATATGGGACGCGACCCTCCTCGACCCGCCGCTTTAATAGTACAACCGCTGGACCGTCTAATCGGACGGCTTTTTACGCCTCGCTCGTAAAATCTTGCCGGTTTCGGGGCCGGTCGACCGGTTCGATCATTGCGAGGGCTCCCGTAACTCCGTCCTCCTTCGAATCGCTCTCGATAGGACTGCTCCGATTACTGGACAGTTATTGTTTCGGCAAATGTTGCACAGTTTCAACTTATTAAGCGCGAGTCAATTTACGTTGACATGTTGCAGACTTGAAGATTAGATTCTTAGAGGATTATGTGAATTTTTAGATGATTGCAATGATGTGTATTATTAATGATGACTTGATTAATCCATTTAGAAATGACATGAACAGTCGTGTGAAATGTTCTGTAAATTTTCCCTAATTTTCCTTCGGCTTGTAAACAAGAATGGACAATTTGGGAAGGGTAGATATTATTTATTATATTTTATATTAATTTATTATATTATTTATTATATTTTGTATTCATTTATTATATTATTTATTATATTTCATATTTATTTATTTATTATATTATACATTATATTTTATATTATGTATTTTTATATTACTGTGCCTCGTTTTTATAATTGTTGGCAATGGACAACTATAAAAATGAACCGCGAGACTCGAATGATTGTATCTTCTTCTCTTCCCAAATTTTTCCATTTTTGTTTGCAAGCTAAAAGAAAGTTAGGGTGAATTTACTATATTTATAAATTTTACTATACTATTTTATAAATTTTCCGCATAATAATTGTCTGATAAATTCTGTCTCATACGTCGTTCGAAAGGTGTCAAGGTAACAAAAACGAACGTCAACCCTTTGTACTTGAAACCATTTTAACTCCGAACCTGTAATAGCTTTTCTGACCTACGTTATTTTCATTCTAAATGATTCAGTGCATTTTATATTATTTATTTTGCACTCGATGCCATTTTAACTCTGAATTAAAAATAGTTTTTCTGACTTATAAAATAGTACTTTCATTTTCCATGACTCAAGTGCATTATATATATATATATGTATATGAAATTGACTTTTACGACTCGTGCGACAATCGCACTTTCAACAGTTTTTTAAAAATACAAACAAATTTGTTAACATTAAAATCATTCTGCAACGTTATGTACCAATTTTAAGCGGTGAGTCGGCGTCACCAGCCGAGCGCAAAGGGTTAATAATATAAAACATAACCTTGTAACTCACACAACAATTACACTATTTCTACACTAGTAAATAATTACACTAGTTTTTCATACATAAACAAATTGAACGATCTAAAAATGCTTTTCGATCTCGACGGAACAATATTGAACCCCGCCTTAGAGTCTCAGCTCGAGCGCAAAGGGTTAAATCGTAAACGTCTAAATCCCCGTTGACACGACGCTGTACAGTTTTTAACTTCGTAATGAAGCGATTAATTACCGACGCAGCTGCGAAAGAGCTCGCGTAGTAGAAGCAGCGGTTAATGCGTTTTAGAGGATGCCTTGGAGTGACGCATAAAATCCGCAACCAGGCCGTAAACATTGAAAGAGAGATCGCGGCGTGTCCGAGCCCCACGGATCGTCCAATATTTTCATTAGAGGCCACGTGACGTGGCGATCCACGTCGTCGATACGAATACCGGTGTGTCCCCGCCGGTCCGGAGAAAGAGAAAAAAGAGCGAGAGGGCGCGCGAGAGAGAGAGGCGGGGAGAGTATCCGGCGTCAAACGTAACGCCAGAAACTGGAACAACCAGTTATTCGACTCGACTCGCGTCGCCTCGCCTCGCCGCGACTCGCCTTGCCTCGACTCGGCCCGACTCGACTCGACTCGACTCGACTCGTCTCTGCGAACTTTCCCCCCTCGTGGCCCTCCCCCCACCCTCTCCTTCCTGAATGCTAACCGCGTCGTGACTAGAACCCGACGAGCCGGGTGTATTCTGGGTTACAGCCGCTCGCGCTCGCTCGCTCGCTCGCTCGTTCGCTCGCGCTCGCTCCGTAAAGTTCGCCGGCGTCGTCGTAAACTCTCCGAGCTGTCAGCACACTTATTCGCGGCGTAGCCGGGGACCTGTCGCGTACCACGGACCGTTCCGCGTCGATTTCGAGCGTCCGGACGCCCAGTGATCCGGCGACCGGTTCATTTTTGCCCGAGGAGCCGGGATCTCGTTGAATGTTTTCTCTAACGATAAATCGGATAAATGTCTCTGTCGGTGAATCGGGACCATTCTTCGATCGATATCTGTGACCGCTGACATTAATTATGTATTTACGAAATTAACCCTTTGTACTCGAAGCAACTTCGACTCGAAATCGAAGATAGTTTCTCTGTCCTATAGCAGTTTCATTTTATACGAGCAACTGCGTTTTATGCACACGAGCTGAATGAAACTGAATGTTTTGTGACTCGAGCAATGGTTACGCTAAGTTGTTATTTTTTTTTAATATAAATAAATTGGACGATGTTCAAATTAATTTAGAAACGTGATATAACAGTTCTTGATAACGCTCCAGAGTCGTTACCCGAGTGCAAAGGGTTAACAGTCTGTCGAAGATTAAATTTTGTGACCGATGCAACAGTTCTTCAAATATAAACAGATTTGATTAATTAAATTATTTTGAAAGGAGTGACGTAAGGATTTTTAATCGCGCCTTGGAGACGCCGTTCGAGTGGAAAGGGTTAAACTGAGACTCTGAATATTCTATATATTTGAAAAGAACTTGATGAAACATTTTATTTGTATATTTTTGTACTAGAAATAATAGAAATACTATTCTGTTATAATTCTATTTGTATTTGTAATTCTATATACAAATACGATATTTCGTTAAAATTTCAAAATAAATAAATAAATAAATATGAGTAACAATGCAAAAGTTATTTTGAGTCTATAATTATGCACATCACTGTATATATATGTATAGCAGCCAAGAAGGCGATTTACATCATTTTCTGAACATGCATTTGCATGCAATTGCACATTTTCACGTCGGTAGCAAACTTGCATATTTGTGTTTAATAACGAGTAATTGAAATAATTATTACTACTTTCGATTTAATGAAGTTAATTTAATAAAGCTCCGTTTCGTAAGAAAGTTGTCCGACGAACTTAACCCTTTGCAGTCGGAGCCATTAAAAAAAAAATAAATTAAAACAAATATAATAAATAAAAACAAATCCAAAATAGTTTCCCTGACCTATATTTTTATTTTACACAACCTGATGCATTTCGTACATATGAAATTGACTCTCGTGACTCATCAGTTACACACACTTTTAACAGTTCTTTAACCCTAGAAAGATAACCATATGACAACGTACGTAAAAGATAACCATACGCTTCAGAGGCGCATGCTTTTCTAAGGCGTCAATTTTATACTAACAATGGATATTTATTTAAGTTAATCTAGTCATTTTAAAGGTTTGGCATTATTGTAAAAATAAAATGCATTTATATTATATTTTTTTATATTTTAAGTAATTTTAAACTTAAATCACTAGACCTCTATGAAAAATTAACAAAAATCAACAGTCTTTCGCAGGCGCCTCTGCGACGTAGGTTATCTTTCTCGGGTTAATATGTACACGAATCTAATAATATTCAAGGTTATGTCGTAATGTCTCTCTAATTGACGCTCAGATCGTCCACCAAAATGGAGAATTCGGGAAGAGGAGGTTATTCGAGCCTTGCCATTCGTTTTTATGGTCACGAATTAAATGGTTACAATATGATTACTATAAAAACGAGCTACAAGGCTCGAACAATCGTATCTTCTCTTCCCAAATCGTCCATTTTCGTGGACAATCTGAGCGTCAATTAAGGAGACATTACTTTCCAAACGTGATACGGTAAAGTCTCCCTAATTGACGCTTAAATTATGCGATTATACGATATCGAACCATGCGACTCGTTTTTATAATTGTTGACAATCGATAACTACAAAAATGAACCGCGAGCCTCGAATAATCGTGTCTCCTCTTCCCAGATCGTCCATTATTGTGCACAATTTGCTCGTCAATTACGAAGAATTTACTGCACAACGCGACCAACTTTTAACAGTCCATTCGACTGCGAAGGGTTAATACTTAGAATTAGAAGAAGGGTTAATACCAAGATCGTAAAGGGTCGTCGATTTAGAGGGTAATGGAATATCTTAAAGCATCAAAGTCGAAAAATTCCCGAGCGTAGGATGCAGACGGTTCGGCGGCCCCGGCCGCTGGAAAAACAGGAATTTCTTGATGGAAGCTCTAGGTATCTCTGACCTGGATCTCTCCTCCCTTTGGAGTTATTTGCCTCCTCGTGACCTGCTCCCGTTCCCTTTCGCCGCTAGATCAATCGTCGACTTCCTCGAATCGCCCCGCGAGATCCGAATCGGCGGGAATTAATCCTGACGCGGACGCGAATCGCCGGGAGTTTCCCGTGTCACAACAAGTTTATTCCCAGACACTCCTCTCTCTCTCTCGCTCTCTCTCTCTCTCTCTCTCTCTCGCCCTCTCTCCGTCGCGATCTCTCCGGCAGAGACGTCGTAGAATTCACGGCGGCGCGTCCGAAACTGGCGGAAGTTGCCGAGAAGCTGGCTCATCCGGCCATCCTCGCGATCCCTTCTACGCCTCTTTCAGGGAACCCGCTCGGTGACGCGCGCTTTGAATCCAGAATTCGTTCACACAACCAGCCGGCCCGTGACGGAGAGCCGGGGCCCGATGCCTAGCACGTTCCGGCAGGAATGCCTGCGCGAGCGCCGCTCCGGCCGCGCCGAGCGGAATACCTAATCGGCCGGCCCACCCCGGGGGCTCGGGTTCTGGAAAGAGACTGCCGCGTGTTTTGCGGCAGCAAGAGCCAACCTTAAAGCTGGATAGCGCCTTCGCCGAACCTTCGAACCGCGCGCGAAGACACTGCGACGCCTACTTTCGGGTCTTCGGATCTCGCTCGGCTGGCGACGACAAGAATCGTCGGATTGCGTTTCAACCGGGGGCGAGACTCGTGCGACGCGTTCGAACGAGCGGTCGTATTTGGCAATTTTTTTCCGAACGGAAGACCTCGGCGAATTTTATCGCCACTTGGCACGCGTGTTCTTTGGCATTTCGAGGTACGAAATGCTTTTTTTTCTTCGTTGTAGTTTGTCGACTTTTCGTGGAACGGTACGTTTTAGTCCTTGGGGGCCATCTCGTCGACGGTGCGCAGTCTGGCGTTTCTTTTCTTTGATTTTGAGATTTTTGCGTTTTATTGATTAACATTCTTTGTAATAGTAATTAGTTCAACTGTGTTTATAGCATGATTGTGTTACAAATTTATGGCACACTTTTTTGGGGTTCGGAGCTGTGTATCTCCGGCTATTTTAAATTTTTTTAGGGGAGTTTGAACGCTTTACTTGATTCTCCCCCTCCCCTTCAAGTTCGCTGATAATTAAAATCCTCTAGTTTGCATCCCCTAAGTCGCTAGTACCTTCAACCAATTCTGTCAGCGACGTCTATTTGCAACTTTTAAATTTCGCAAGGGATGAACGACGATCGTCAGACTGCGTTTCAACCCTTCGCTCTCGAAAGGCGAATCCGAGGCATCGTTAAATCTTGATACATAATTCTTTAAAGTAATTTCCATGCGATTGAATTAGTTCATATTTAAATATTCTAAGTAAATTAATTATTTATTATTTTTAATTAGTATAAAATTTATTATTTGTTATTATTTATTAGTATATAATTTATTATTTATTATTATTTATTAATATAAAATTGATTGTTTAATTGTTATTTATTGGTATAAAATTGAGTATTGATTATTATTTATTATTATTTATCAATATAAAGTTCATTACTATTATTTATTAATACAAAGTTGATTATTTATTATTCTTTATTGGTATAAAATTTATTATTTATCATTATTTACAAGTATAAAGTTGATTATTTATTATTATTTATTAGTATAAAATTTATTATACATTGTTATTTATTAGTATAAAATTTATTATACACTCTATTATTTATTAGTATAAAATTTATTATATGTTACTATTTACCAGTATAAATTGTAAATTATTTTTAAATTTCTTATTCAAACTTAATTTTTAGTTAAAATTGAAAAACAAATTAAAATTAGTATAAAACCTAATCATATTTAAACTCCTAAGTATTGCACCGTCGCAAATAAGTTGAACTTCACGCGCATGCGATCCAAAAACAATACAAAATCAAAATACTACGCGTTGCAAAGAACAGCACAGTTTTTAAAGTTAAAACATCCTCGAGCACAAAGGGTTAAATTCGCAGATAGTTACGATCCTCTAGCCTCTCTCTCTCTCCAAGTCGCCGGGGCCTTAAAAGCACAGTCGGTTCCTTGGAAGCGTTTGCCAGCTGGGGTTTCCAGGTTCCGGGAAGGGCGTAGCCGTTCCGGTTACAGATCTCAGTTGGATAATTGCTGGACTACTAGATGATAGCGTCGATAGGTGTTGCCAAGCGAGAGAACAGCGCATCCCGCATTGCTTTTATTTTCGGTGTAACGCGATGGAAGTTGACGCGGGGCTGACTTGTGCGGCGGCGGTAATTGGTGTGCGCCGATCCTATCTTTCTGGGGTAAATTAATCTGGAGCCGCAACGCCGGCCAATTAACATAACGGCGCTTTATCGCGCCGGCCGATCGTCTCCCTCGCGCGGAAACCATTCGGGGGGGCTTCGTTTTCGATTTCATCGAGCGACGGCACCGGCGTCCTTCGTTCGGACCATTTTTCTGCGCTGTCTTCTAATGGCGATCGATCGGCACGGTGTTTTCGATTCGATGCTTAAATATGTAAATTAGATTAATTTCGTAAATTAGACTTCATTTCGTAAATTGGACTTCATTTCGTAAATTCGATGCTCGTCGTACGATCGAACCTGTACGTGTACAGTGTTGTTGTTGTTGCACTACGATGCTTCTCTGATAGCCTTTTAACCCTCGGGCGGCGGACGCCGGGTCCATTTGGACCCAGAGTTAAAAAAGAAATTGTAACTAGAGTAAATTCTCAACAATTTTTTCCTCAGCTTGAAAATAAACATGGACAATTAAAGTAAAGGAGATACGATTATGTTATTATCATATATATTATTATTATGGTGATAATAAAATAATATAATAAAAATGTAATAACAAAAATAATATAATAATAAAAATAATATAATACAATGATAAAAATAATATAAAACAATAGTAAAAATAATATAAAATAATAATAAAAATACTATAATATAATAATGAAAATAATATAAAATAGTAATATAGGATAATAATAAAAATACTTTAATATAATGTGTGATAAAAATAATATAATACAATAATAAAAATAATATGAAATAATAATATAAAATAATAAAAATACTATAACATAATAATAAAAATAGATAATAAATAGGCGATAATAACACAATAAAAGCGAGCTCGAATAGTCGTACCTCCTCTCCCCAAATCGTTCATTTTAGCCACATATAATTATTAACTATTAGCACGCTGAAACTAATAAAAGGATTAACCTTGGTCTCGACGAAGAGATTTTAACAACATACGATCATAATCCTAACAAAACGTATAATCGTAAAGATTCGATCGGCTCTACGCCGTGCACAAACAAATAAATACAAACAAATTCGCTAAACATTTCCCAATTATTTCGATCTCCCCGCAATCTTAAACTGCAACTACCCAATTTCGCCACATAAACGCGTCGAATCCGTCCAACAACTGTAATAACGTTCCACGATGGCATTCGATTTGGAAAGGGTTAAACACGCGTAGTGTGTTCGGAACACGTCGACGTTCTCGGTAAGTTGGCTACAGTTTCGTCGGGCGAAAAAGATCTCGGCGCGGTAGGAGAAGGCGAAAGAAGAAGGTGGTTATGAACGGTACCGGGTCGTAGGAGGGCGCAAGAAACGGAACAGGGCAACGTCAGCGATTCCCAGCGTGCTGGGAGATCGGACGTTGCCGGACGAGAGTGAAGACCGGGCCGGAGGTCAGGCCCGGCCCGCTTTCATGGCGCGGCCGGGGGACCTTTGCGGTCTCCGGGATCCACCGGTCCCCCCACCCCCACCTTTTCTTTCGTTTTCGCCCGGGTCCCGGTCCCCGCCGCCTCTTTTTCTTCCACGGGCCGCGGCGGATACACAGCGTAGTTATGCGTTACACATACACCCAGGACTGCATAATACATAATGTCCGAACGTAGGCAGGCGCTACATGGTCAGGTAAATGGGAGCCGAACCTGTCGAACCGGTTTCTTCTCCCCCGGCACCCCCATCTCTGCGGCCAAGGCACGGCGTTCCTCTTGTTCTGCCTCGACAGACCGAGCGTACGCGCCGATCTTTTCTTCTCTCGGCTTCTCCGCTCGTCGGCTCCGCTTCGCTTCGGCTTCTCCTCTCTTTTCTCTTTTCTCTCGGCGATGGACCATCGGCATCGGCCATCGGACTATGCTGCCCACGATCGGGGGCTGCCCTCCTCGGCCAGAGCCGCCACGCTAATTCGACCCGCTGCTAGCTTGTTGCGACCACGCGTTTTCCAGAACCTGCGCGCTATGCACTCCCGAACGGTTCTTGCTTGGCCTCCTGCGAGCAGGGATCACTGCGCGATTATGCGCGAATTTGCTGCACATTCTTCATTCACGAGCCTTGTTGCTAACGCAGTTGGCTGACGAGTCGATTTTCGAGGAAGCTGGTTTGGATGGCAACATTGGGGAATGGATAAATTGGAAGTGATAAGTAAATGCTTTTTATGGGGCTCGTTTGTTCGGAGTTAACTGTTGTCAGACGCTTCGTCCAATCACGAGTTATCTCCAAGTTGTAAATATTATTATTATTTAAAATTATTGTTATTATTGTTGTTATTATTAAATATTAATATTACTAATATCATCATTAATATCACTAGTATTATTAATGTTATTAATGTGATTAACTTTATTAATATAATCACGAGTTATTTCCAAGTTGTAAATATTATTATTATTATCTAAAATTATTTGTATTATTGTTATTATTATTAAATATTAATATTATTAATATCATCACTAATATCATTAGTATCAATAATATTATTAATACAATTCACATTGTTAACATAATAATATAATATAACGCTATTAATATAATTAGTATTATTAATATAATTAATACTAAAAATTCAACATACGCAATTGAACACAACTCGAAAAGATGTGAAAGATAAAAAGGTGTCCTGCGACATAATTGAAGTACATACTAAGTTCATTAAATTCCGTAAAAAGTTATTTATTTTCAAAGAACAAAATGTAATCATTTAGGATGATTTCGAGCATGATTAGCATTACTTCGAGACGAACTACACTTCGAGGCCATGTAGCCGTGTCCAAAATGAACAAACGGTAAAAAACGATCATACTAAATAATAAGCCACGCGTTTAATCGAACTAACTAACGAATAAATTATGCATTATGCGTATATTTTTAAAAACTGTCTTGTTTCGCTTTTTGTACGGAAAGCGATCACTATGCGTCAAATTAACCCTTTGCTCTCGAGTGGCGACTCTGAGGCGCCACTAAAAATCGCTATACTATTCTTCTAAATAATTGTAACAGTATCAGATTCGTTAATAATTTCCAAAACTGTTGAAATTGCAAGTATTCTACTTGCCAATAGGCTCAATTTCAAATGGAAATACAGTAATGTCTCCCTTACTGACGCTCAGATTCTGCACAAAAATGGACAATTTGGATTTCGAATTAAAATAGCTTCGACTGTAAAGAGCTAACAACGATAACCGATGATCGCAACAATAATGGTCATAACAACGACAGAACAAATAATAATAATAGTAATAATAATAATAATAATAATAATAATAATAATAATAATAATAATAATAATAATAATAATAATAATAATAATAATAATAATAATAATAATAATAATAATAATAATAATAATAATAATAATAATAGTAATAATAATAATAATAATAATGATAATAATAACCAGAACGAATCAAATTAGAACTAAAATAGTGCGCTAAACTGTCACATCCACTTATCCCGTTCTCACCGCCGACCTCGCGTTTCATTTCGTACGCGGCTTCCACAGTTTCTCCGGAGCGTGTCTTACAAATTCAATCAATCCGAAAGACTTAATTATACGACCGTGTTCCCGTGGCCCGACATTCGTGTTATTGGCGTCGAACGTAGCCGCTCTTATCACTTCCTCTCTACGTTCGCCGTGCGCTCGATACGCGCGCGCGGCGAGCTCGCCCCGGCGCGTTCGTTCGCCGGGATTGCATAAATTAAATTCCCATTTCGAAGTAGCCGTGCACGCGCATTCGCCGGTCGTCGCCGCGTATAGTTGGTGCCCGGGAATCATTTCCATTTAAACGTCGCGCCACTTATCACAGCCGAGATTTATAGAGTCAGCCGGTCGTCGATCGGTTCCAGATAGGTCCGCGATTAAATATATCCGCGTCGCGATATTGTCCGCGCGGACGCCGAGTCGGCTAGAGAGAACAGGTTGTTAAGCCATTTTTTTTTTCTTTTCGAGGCGGCCGTTCGTCGCGTGTCCCGGGCCCAGCTCTGTTCTCGGGGCCCATTCCCGCGTGTCCGTGCTTTCTGCGCGATCTCTCGCAGGCTCCCGAAGGCGGCGTCGGGAAATTTGGTGGCCGCGTTGTTCGCCTGTAATTTGCACGCGGCGAATGGGACCGCCGGGAGCCAGGCGGACGATGATTATCGGGAGGAACGGGAGACCGCGGCGATTTCTCGAATTTCTACGGGACCCCGGGCCCGTGTTCGCGGGTCCGCCACCATTATGGGGCCCCGTGCTAGACGCAGATTATCGGCGCGGACGATTTCGCCGGTCTCGGGGAAGGGTAGCCTGATTACGCGTTCGGTCGGCGCGCCGCTCCTAAAACGGAACGAATTACAAGCGTGGCGAAGTAGGTAAACTAGTTTCATCCAATTATGCGAAATATCGTTAACCTCGAGGCGCAGTCCGCGCCGAGGTAAACACCGGCTGGAAAAAACTTCCACAAGTGGCTGAACACCAGATACGTACGCGTATTTCTATAAGCACGGTGTGGCATACTCGGTGTCCCAGCGGGAAATAATGATTTTGTTTCATTTGTTTGTCGACGCTTTGTATCGGACGATTTATTCGGCAAGATTAGGATTCGTTGCATTTATATACAGTGGCGCACGATAGTATTCGAGCTCCTTTTAAAACGCGGTAACTTTTTTCAGACTGTACTGAATGTGTTGAATTATTTTTTTTTTAGATGACAGAGGAGCTAATTCGCATGAGTTATCGAGATCTTGAAAAGGCAGTTTTTAAGTGTTTGTTATATGCTCGGATAAAAAAGTTAAGGAACGAAATTTTTTATCTTTTTTTGTCGTTTCAAATAAAAGCAAAGTTAAGAAAAAGCATATTTTAGTTATTGTCTCGTGGATTAGTCCCACTATCGACTAAAAAATAAAATTGAGTCATTTAGGTCAGTTTTAGAAAAGTTATTGTTTTTTAAAAGGTCTCCTGATACTTTCGCGAACTACCGTATAATCATAAATTTCGTACCGAACATTGTTTACCCGAACAGTGTCTTAAACGCGTCCATTTTACGTCCATTTTACGTCCATTTCAGGTCTGAACGTTTTACGACCTAACCCGTTGCCCTCGAGGCTATTTAAACTCCAAAATGAAAGCATTTGTTCCAAGCCGCAGTTGAAAATGCTGTGGAAAATTCATGAGAAATACTAAATGGAAAATTCGGAATGATTGTTTTATTTGATACTTTGGAAATTTCACCTGTCTGCTTACAGAAGACCTATATTTTTTAACAATTTGTCCAATGCAGAATGCTTTGATAATTCGTAAATTCTTTTTAAAAATTGGTACAGCAATTGTTATGTCGTTTCAGAGTCGTTGATCGTTAAGGGTTAAAAATGATTAATTAATTAATAATTTTATTTGATAAATTTTTATTATTTATTTGATAGTAGAAAATAATATTAATTCAATTAGTATTAAATTAATATTAAATTAATGCTGTTAATTAAATCAATATTAAATTAATGACAATAATTACATAAATATTAAATCAATAGTATCAATTACATTAATATTAAATTAATATTATTAATTACATAAATATTAAATCAATAGTATCAATCACATCAATATTAAATTAATATTATTAATTAATATTAAAATAGAGGTCTTCAAGACGTCGTCGACGTCATCGGGACACAACCGATCTTCCCCAAAAATTTCTATCATCCGAACAGCGACAACGAAACATCGCCGACGTCGGTGCGCGAGATCGTAAATTTCCCCGAAAAGAACTTCCGCGACAAGCGAACATTTCGATCGCCTCGAAAGCTCCGTTTCCGAGGTCGAAAGTTGAACCGGCGCGGCGCGGCGGCGAGGCGCGAATTGGGTCGCCGAATCCCGGCTCGCAGACAGGTCGGGCCATCCCGAATAACTTTCGGCGAAAGGTTGCGTCGCGATCCCGTCGCTATTGATTTTCGTTCGGTTTTGGCTGGCAGAAGCCATCCTCTGAATTTCCCCGGCTAAATATAGCCGGTCACCCGGTATGCAACCGGCTTAGTGAGTCACCGCGAATTACTGCTCGGTCGGTCGGTCGGTCGGTCGCTCGCTCGCGCGCGTACACGGCCACCGGAAAACGTGTAATAGAAGTGAAACCGTTGTTACGCGAAAAAGATAGTCGGCGGGGAACGGGTTAACGCCGTTTCCCTCTTGCCTCGCGTTAATTACACCTCCCGCCGGGGACCGGTAACTTTCTACACAGGTAGGTCCGGTGCGTTTGACAGTCGGCCGGCCGCCCACAAAGACTGCCCCGTAAGTTTCGATTGCGTTCCGCGACCGTCTCCTCTTTCTCTCTCCTCTCCTCTCCTCCTCCGTCTCGCTTCGTCTCCCTTTGCCTCGTTTTGCCTCGCTTTGCCTCGATTCGTCCCGCTTTGCCTCGCATTCAGCTCCGACTCCGTCTCCTCTCCCGGGCCCGGCGGTCCCCGGTTTCGGTCCCAGCTCCGGCGCCAATGGGAAAATGACGTGTTTACCACTTGACGCGAAACAAAAGCGTTAATACACAGCTCTCGGCGGCGGTCCTTTCTATTTTATCGCGCGTCGGGCACGCTCGCTCGCATGCATGCGATCCGCGGGCATAACTCGCGGGACAGTTACGCGCGGCCTTATGTGGAGCAACGAATCGGTGTCCGCGGTTACGTAAAACGTGGCAACGAAACTGACGCCTCTCCCGGCTAATTGCATTCCTCGCTCACCTGCCCGTTCCGCGCGGCCCTTTTTTTTCTTTTTTTTTAAATCGTTGCGCAACCCCGCCCCCTTCGGACGGCCGTAAAACCACCGCCGAGGAAACAGACCCAGCGGATCCCGAAGTTATTGCGAGAGAGCGAGATGCTTCTCTCGGCTCTCGTTGTTGGCCCCCTTCGTTTGCGATAAACTAGGAGCTCGGTAATGGTAACAGCGGCGTAATGGCCGCGAAGACTGCTCCGCGGAGGCTGAGTGAAACAAACGGTGCAGTCGCGGGCAGTATTATGCAGTCCGTTTATGTATTCGGTGCAGTCTTGATGGCAGTGGGCAACACTGTTGCGGATGCACGAATCCGCGCCGCTGTCTTATGCTGAACGATTTGTAAATGCACGATGGCCAAAGTGTTGGCGCATCTTTCGAATGGGTTATAATGTATTTTATGAGCGATTCGGAGTTTTTGGGGGGGGGGGATGTTACAGAGACTGGTTTATTGTACGATGACTGAAGAACCTCGTTTTTAGCTCTTTGTAGTCGGAGCCATTTTTATTCGCGATCCAAAATACATTAAACGCATTAATTGGTTAAATATATTAAATACACTAAATGCATTCAATACATTAAATGTATTGAATACATTCAGTACATTCAATACATTGAATACATCGAATACATCGAATACATCGAATACATCGAATACATTCAATACATTAAATGTATTGAATACATTGAATACATTGAATACATTGAATACATCGAATACATTCAACACATTGAATACATCGAATGCATCGAATGCATCGAATACATTGAATACATTGAATACATTGAATACATTGAATGCATCGAATACATCAAATGCATCGAATACATCAAATGCATCGAATACATCAAATGCATCAAATACATTAAATACATTATTAAATATATTACATAAAATAAATTATCCCTAATTGGCGCTCAGGTTGTACACAAAAATGCACAATTTGGAAAGAAGCTCGTTTTTATAGTCGTTTTATATATCAACAGCTATAAAAATGAGCCGTACGAGGCTCGAATAATCGTATCTCCTCTTCCCAAATTGTCTATTTTTCTGCACAATCTGAGCATCAATTAGGAAGAATTTGCTGTATGTAATTTTTCTGACCTATGGTATTATCATTTTACATAACCTGATGGAATTTTATACATATGAAATTGAACTTTACAACAATACGATGCATTGATAACGTACAAATTATTTCGGAACGTGATGTAACAATGTTTAATGACACTTTAGAATCGTCTCTCGAGTACGGAAAGTTAATAGCGTTATTTCTAGGTTGTAGATTTTATGCATCGATGATAAAAATGGCCAATAAAACCATAAAACTGTTGAATTAAAAAATTTAACCATATAACTGCCTGTAGAAACATTTGAAAATCTCCTCGCATTCTTTCCAATCTATTAGAACTATCCACAAAAAGAATACATTTCTATTTACCTTACATTTAACGCAATTTATTGAGATAACTGAACTGCGAATTTTTATTACAGTTCCTATTAATTTTTTATTACAGTTCCTATTAATTACAAAATATAGAAAATACATAGACATCTATCTATTTTCTTAATCAGCCCACTGATTAAGAATTGAAATTCGACAGCTCATGTTTCACTAAAAATTAACATTTCCAGAAGTACTATCATAAAAATCATATTGAAAAAAGACCAATAAATAAAATAATAAAATCTTAATAAAAAGAAGCTCTATAATTCCAGCATTAAACACAAACACTAAACTGTTGCTAATCGTTACACTGTAACCTATAAAATTAGGATGCCGATTTCGATGCAACAGATCAGATGCAAATGCAACGCAAGCCCCCAAAAGAAAGCACACATTACCCAATTACCATATTAGTCCAATTACCATTCGTCCGACTGCGAATCGAACGGCCACGGATTCGGCCTGCCACCGATTCCGTAGGCGGAGCCAAGTTGCGGTGATTTACCGCGAGCAAATCCGCAAAGGCGGAGAGGAGAGCTTTAGTCGCGGCGCGATCGTTCCGGCGCGGATCCGCGCGGCTCGTCCGCGCGTGTTTGCTGACCGAGGTTCCAGTTGCCGAGTTGCTCCCAGCTCGCAGCTCTCTCAGCCCCTGGGACCGGCGCGTTTCTTGTCCCGTGCAGCTTGCTGCGGCCAATGGGCCGACCCCTTTTCCGCTTACCGAACGCACACGCTCTCGAGCCGAACAAAGCGCAAAACTCTCTCGAGTGCCGTTCCCTCTGTACGCGGGTCTCTCGCGCGCGTACGTTCCGACGACGACGTTTCCTCTCCTTTGTGCACCGGCGCTCCTTATTCGGCCTTCTTCTGTCCCCTCGCGTGCCCTTCCTTCGCCTCTTTCTCTCTCTCTCTCTCTCTCTCTCTCTCTCTCTCTCTCTCTCTCTCTCTCTCGGTCGATCTATTAATCCGTTCTGTTTCTTGTTTCACCAGCGATGCGACAAAGTATCGATATTTCCCTAAATCCGTTGGTTAGAAATGACATCGACCAAATGAGCCGTTTACTTTGAAAGTGGCTTAAGTCCATTTATATGCATAACCCTTTGCACTCGAGTGGTGGCTCCGAGGCACCGCGATAATTGTTACACCATGTTCCAAGATAATTTTTGTAATAACAAATATTATATATAAATATATATATATAAAAAGAAATTAGTAATTTATATAAGTGTAAACGAACCCATATTACAAAATAAATGTTATAAAAGAAATCGTTGAGAGAAATGAAGAGGGATAGTTTCACTAAAATGCAAATTGTAAATATAAATAGGAACATAAATGTAGGATCAGGGCTTTGAGCAATATTAATGTAATGTTTGATTTGGAAGATAAATGCAAAAACAATAATTTAACACTAGAATTATCAAATCAGTCAACATGACCGGTCTCCGACTTTTGCTTTTACAATTCCTGATATTATGAAAATGTTTTTGCTAGAAATGTTTATACGAACTTCTTCATCGAAGTACTTGTTATAAATAACAATTGTAGGAAGTTTAAATAAATCCGATCTTGTCATTGTTATGGAACGTTCGAGACATTCGAGCTTCGCTGCTCGTTTTTATAATCGCCTGTTGTCAACAATAAAACAAACAATTTAAATATTTAAAGAATTTAAATGTACAATTTACAATTTGCAATACGTAACATGTAAACATAAATGTGTGAACATACACAATTTACAATTTGCAATACGTAGAATGTAAACATAAATGCGCGTATGTATACAATTTACAATTTGCACTACGTAAACTATAAATATAAAACATAAAATATAAACATGTGTTTATAAATACACAATTTGTAATTTGCAATAGGTAGAATCTAAACATAAATGCGTGTACGTATACAATTTACAACTTAGACTACATAAAATATAAACATAAATGCGCGTACGTATACAATATACAATTCGCACTACGTAAACTATAAACATAAAACGTAAAATATAAACACGTGTTAAAATATACAATCTACAATTTTCACTACATAAAATATAAACAAGAACGCGTGTACGTATACGATTTACCATTTGCAACTCGCAAAGCTCATCTTGACAAAAAATATACACGATCATCCTCTTCCCTCGCCTAAGCGATATCTTATCGATATCGTCGACACATCGAGTTATCAGCAACACATCGATACCGATATCGATCGATAGTCTCACCTGCAGGATGAACGACCGGCCACTGATGAATGCCACAGTGGCATTGTTTGCCGGATGACGCAAATCGCTAAGAATAAGAGACAGATCCCATGCAAATCGCATGCCGGCTGCTCGCGTCGTCGTCATCGTCGCATGACTACCGCGGCGAGGATCGCAGCAACCCTGCCTTGGCCGAGTTTAGAGAAATGGAACGGCCGAACAAGGCGGACAACGAAACGCGGAAGACTCTGCCAGGCTCCTTATCCTTCGGGCCGCGCATCGCTGCTGGCTTTAACCTTTTAGGTACGGCTGAATTCTGCGCGAGGCTATTTCTTTGGACGGCAGAGTCTGATGTGTACTGTACAGAGTCTGATACTGTATATGCAGGGTGTCCCAAATATGTCTCGCAATCCGAAAGTGGCGGGTTGCTCAGGCCATTTGAAGCAACTTTTTCCTTTACAAAAGTTTTCTCCGAGGCACCGTTAACGAGTTATTAACGAAAAACAATGACCAATGAGAGGCGAGCTCTGCTGGCGCGAGGCGACCGAGCCAATGAGCGGAACTGGGCTTCGCGCGCTGGTTGGCTGGGCCGCCTCGCGTCAGCCGTACTCGATTCTTATTGGTCACTGCTTTTTTGTTAATAACTCGTTAACGGCGCCTCGGAGAAAATTTTTGTAAAGGAAAAAGTTGCTTCAAATGATCCGAGGAACCCGCCATTTCCGGATTGCGAGACATTTTTGGGACACCCGTAGACTGTTGTAAATCGATGTGAAGACAAAAGAAATGTGAAACAATGCACATGAAGACGATTATTTGATTCAAACGATGAGCGAGTGAGCTACTAGAGCAAGCCAGTATAGTGGCGCGTCGTCCAGAGAGATGACATCCGCGAAAGTCACTATAGTGGCGCGTCGTGCCTAAAAGGTTAATTGTGGAATGGTCGAAATACACTAGGAATATCCTTGTTTGGCCCGCTGGCGGACCTGCTGCGAGAGGATGCCTTTATGTAACGATCTCTGCGAAGCTGCACCGGCCGCTCCTGACGTCACAGCATCCTCGCAAAGGACGAGGGTGACGTCAGCCTGGCCGGTTTCGGCGCGGCGTCGCACCGGTTATCTCGGGCCCCGGTTATCGGGGACCATCCTCGCATACGAAATTTGTTCTCCGCGGTCCAGCGAACGTTGCTGCTTTCGTCTTCGACCATCGCGACTGCGATCGCTCGCGATTGCGTCCGAGTAAATTAATCGAAATAAAATAGATCTCGATATTAACGCTTTTTTTGACGTTCAACCTTATATCTCTGAAGTCAAGGTCAGCTGAAGGTCATGGTGTGGTACATCGTTGAATTCACTTTTTCATCAGTAATAATTCTGCGAAGTCGAAAATGCAGGGTGCCATTTAAAAAAGTCAAGGTGACCTTGACTTTTAGTCGAAAAACAATAGTTATCGGAATTTGTTATATTTCAGTATGTAGCCGACTGAATACTGGTTAACTTTCGTTCGGAGCATTTTTTTGTCGAATTGTCGGAAGTGCTTGAAAAATCGTGGCGACTGTTGCGTGCCACACCCTGTATGCACAGGGTGGGACAAAAACATTGATCAGCTGCCTGAGTTACTTTTTGAGATGCGAGAAAACTTTATTAACAAAAGTTGTATGGTTTGAAGGAGGCAATAAGGTGACAGTATTAATTTTTGTGTAGGCGGAAGAATTTTCAAGATTTCAAGGTTACGTACATATTTTTAAGCGGCGTGCTATGCTTTTCTATACCGAACGAAGTAGCTGGTACTTAGACGATTTCTATAGTACAAGGAATCATTCGATCGAAGATAACAGGATTAAGCAGCAAGATTTGCACCATGGAAGATTGAAATCGTAAACTGTGTAAATATTTACACTTCTCTCTACTGTTCAACCATAGGCTTTCCCATTAATAGAGCAACATGATATCGCAAAATATGAAACAAAGTCTAATTGAATTATGTTCTGCGATTAGTCCACTTTTCTGATAAGAAATGTACGTGCTTCAGCAATCCAACGATTCCAATGTTACATCGATGTAAACGGACATCGCTTCGAGCATCTTCTATGACGTAAATCTAACTACTTGAGCCTGTAATCTTTTATCGAACGACCTTGTACTATAGGTCGTTGGAATCGTCTAAATATCCGCTACTCCATCAGGCATAGAAAAGTATTGCACGCCATTTAAAAAAGCGAACGCAGCCTTAAGATCTTCAAAATTCCTCGGCTTGTAAAAAAATTGTTACTGTCGCGTTACAGTCCCGTTCGAACCATACAACTTTTGTTAATAAAGTTTTTCTATATCTCAAGAAATAACTCAGATATTCAGGGTGATCGAAGTCATTGCCACACCCTGTATATGGCAGAATTGTTTCTTCGGAAAACAAAGTACAGTGGGTGTAGAAAGTATTCGTGCACCTTTTAAAACGTAATAACTTTATTACAATTGGGCAAAGCAGTGTAAATTTTTTTGTAGGGGAGGGGGGATATTAGAGTAATCAGTTTACCAGACAAAAATTGCAATTATTTCCAAAATGCATTTTTTAAATTTTCGATATAGGCTCAGACAAAAAAGTTAGAAGAAAGCCACTTTTTAACTCTTTGATCATGCCAACAAATTGCAATTTTTGAAAATAATCTTTCAGTCGTTATCTAGTCAACTAATCCTTCGAATCATCCCAACGAAAATTTAGACCGCGTGGTCCAATTATAAGAAAGCTTATTCCGTATCAAAAGGCGTACGAATACTTTCTGCGCCCACTGTACACAGATTTGTACGGCGGACGTGTGCAGAAAAAAGGAGAAGCGTTTCCACTGTCTCGCAGTGGTCCGTTCGATCGAGAGGATCTCGTTGGCCGATGGAGAAATCCGCGGCAAGGAGCGTAGAATTCGAAGAAGCTCGTCGGCCGGGGCCGAAAAGATGCAATTACTCGTTCCAGGCCTCCCGGAGCCGGCGATCACGCGAGGTCGAGCCGCCTTAATATCGTGTCAGACCCTTATCTACCGTCCGGCTCGTAACAAGCGGCGTGCACGTCCGCCGGCCGCGGCTCTTGCACGAGCTTGTGCAAGCTATTCCTGGTCCGCGACTACTCCACGCCGTCGGAAAATCGTCGGGACGCGTCCTCGCCGAATCGTCGGAAAATCGTCGGAAAATCGTCGGAAAATCGCGAGGACAGCGCAGGCGGCGGCCGGGTCGCCGTCGGGCTTCTGAGGCCCGAAATTCGAAATTCATCCTTGGGAACGGTCTCGCGACCGCTTTTTGCGGGCCGGTGCTGCGTCATCCTGAATCAGTGTCGCGCGCGCGCGGGCGACGGCTCGGCCGCGTTTCTCGTTTCGTTCCGACGAACCAGTTTTCGATTTCGTTCGCACGGTGAGTCAGCACACGCCCGTGATTTCGACGGCGGGGCGCGGCGCTCCGTCGCGAGCCGAGAATGAAATTTAAAAACCGATGATCGCGCGGCGAGCTGCGCGAATACGAATTTTTCTTCCGGGGACAGATCCGAGAGAGCCGCGCGTGTTGCGTAACAAGAGAGGAAGACGAGAGTTTCGCTGTCGTCGTTTCCTCTCTCGACGAGCCGGCCGGCCTGTTCGACCGGGGGTATACACGGTTCTGTCGCGTGATCCTCCTCTCGAGACCCTTTCAGTCGCATCGGCTTGTTCCGCTGGAACGATATCCAGACGCGTTTCCATTGTGTTCTGGCCGTTGACCGTGACAGATTCTTCTTCTCTATCTTGCTCCGGCACGAACACCTTTTACCGCTACCCGTTTCGGCCGAGTCATTGTCTGGCTGGGACTTTTAGCCGGCCAGGAAAACGACTTTTCCCGTTCCCAGCCCCTCTTTTTGTCACAACGCACATTCCTCGCTTCGTAAACAACCACCTCGTCGCGCGCGCATTTTGTGTGCGACAAACAACATCATTTGTTTATTTAGTCGTTTGGTAATTGACTGGCTTGCCTTTATATATATAATAATAATAATAATAATAATAATATATTTATATAATAAAATATAATAATATAATATATATATATATATTGTTATATATATATATTATTTTGTATAATAATATAATAATTAATAATAAATAATAATAAAAATTAATTTTTATTATTATATTATTATTATTTTATTATACACTATATATATAATAATAATAAATAATAATAAAAATTAATTTTTGTTATTATATTATTATTATTTTATTATATATTATATATATAATAATAATAAATATATATACAAAGTCATAAACGTAAAAAAATATATACAGGTTTCGTCGTCACAAGGAACTGGTTTTTTTTACTCCCCCTTTATCAATAACTTTCTTCTGTGATTTAATAAGTTACAATATCTAAGTATATATATATTAAGAATCTTTCACTTGCATTTTATAGCGTATTATTTGCTTCTACATGTGTTGTTGTTCGTTTGAACTTAATTCATTGTCTCCAGTATTTTATGGGAAATTGTTTCCAAAACGAGTATCATTTGTTAAGAGGTGACAATATGTCGACCAGACATGGACGGCCACCTGCCAGCAACCGAAACCGCGCGCAGAACCGGCGAGTTCCATTCGTCGAGCAGCCTCCGTCGATTTATTAGGTTGGCAACTATGTAATTGCCGATTCCAGTTATAGATGTCTCTAACTCCCATTTTTATGATATCCGTAAATGTTATATTATAAAATTATTATTATTATTATTATGTTATTTTTTATTATCCGCGAATGTTAGCAACTGGACAAATTGAATGCAACGGTCAAGGAAAAGCGACCAGAATTGGCCAATTGTAAAGGTGTCATTTTCCAGCAGGACAATGCTAGGCCGCACACGTCTTTGTCCACTCGGCAAAAATTGATGGATATTGCTTGGGAATTGATGTTACACCCACCATATAGTCCTGATCTCGCGCCATCGGATCACCACTTATTTCGATCCCTGGACAACTCCCTTCGTGGTAAAACTTTGAATGACCATGACGCTGTAAAATCTCACTTAACTCAGTTTTTGGCCGAAAAGGATCAGACTTTCTACGAGCGTGGAATTTTCAAGTTGTCAGAGAGATGGCAAAAGGTCATCGAACAAAATGGAAAATACATTACAGATTAAACTTCGTTCCAAGTAAAAAAAAATTTTTTATTTCATTGAACAAATCGGCAATTACTCAGTTGCCAACCCAATACTTCTAGCCGGGAAAGCTCAAAGCGATCTTCCCATGGCTCGAGACTTTCGGGTCATCTCGGGCCCGCCGTTGCGGTGGAAAGAGCGCGATCTCGTTAATCGAACGGTCAGGATAATTTGCCGCGGTGCAGCCGGTTAATCGGGGAACACACCTCCCGCCGGACGGGCCCCGTGAGATTTATAGCGGCCGTCCAGGTGACCTGGCCTCGTTCCCTCGCCGGCGGAGGTCAGTTTCTAGTCCGAAGGACGGTAGACAGGGTCGATTACCCTATCGGCGGCCCGTTTCATTAGCATTCCTCGGTCCTCCTTGATTTATCGGCGACGTCGACGCTCCGCGATCCTCCTGGCCCGGGCCCCGCGGCCCGAACAACAGATAAAGGCCGCCAACGGAACCCCTTTGAATAACGGTTCCTCGCCGAGGATAATTACGAGGGTGTTCCCGAAAGCGTTCCGTCGCGAGCTTCGGGGCCATTCCGGCATCCGTACCAGACCGGATCCGCCTCATTCATTAGCCACAATAGCGTCTAGAGGCTGCCGGCACGACACGTTCTTAAGACGTGTCTCGCGGAGGAGGAGGAGGCGGTGGGAGCCTTATTACGGCGAGCTTCGAGCCGAAAACGTTTCCGTGCACGTGAACGGCTCCGACCACGTTTCTCCAGATAACAGACACCGTCTCTCCTGGCTACGCTCCGCGACTACCGAGTTTCAAGGTCGTCGGTAGATAGGGCACACGCGCGCGCGCGCACGTCAGAGACGCCGCGGATTTTCATCGGCGGCTAATCGCAAACTTTGTTATCGTTGTTAATTCAACGATTAATCGCCGTTCTCTCTCTCTCTCTCTCTCTCTCTCTCTCTCGGGATTCCGATTTGCCGGGTTTAATATCAAATCGCAACCATAATCGTTTCACCGACGAATCAAAGCTCAAAGCTGAAACCAATCGTTTCAGCGATTGTATTAATTAACACGTTACGTCACGGCGCCACGTGTCGCGCCGATGCCACGCGCTTACACGTTTTATTTCACCCTTCGCGCTTCGGAGTATTTTCTTCGTTTTATTACAGGAGTTGTTGTAACGCGATCCAGACATACCGGTGTATGTAACTTTGAAGTCTAAATGGAACTAGATATACCACGATTGTTCTATGT
The DNA here is from genome assembly GCF_051020955.1 of Megalopta genalis. NCBI lineage: Eukaryota > Metazoa > Arthropoda > Insecta > Hymenoptera > Halictidae > Megalopta > Megalopta genalis. Next base: position 27,735,469 of record NC_135015.1, on the reverse strand, counting down.
AATTGTTCGTGTAATTGCGCTATTATGAAGGAGTATAGTGCGAATCGTGAAAATAAATTGTCAATGCAAAAGTCAATGTCGAGTTTGGCCGATGGATAAATGTACGCTTTATAATGCGCTTAACACTGATTAGTATGTTTCCATAAAGGAAAACAATGAGACGTTACAGACATGCGGTATAGAACAAAGCAAATAAGCTTGTTTAATGCATTAGTTGATAATTATGTGCAATATATTAATTTTTAGTCGGAACATCAAATGGCCTCGGTGAGAGGTTGAGGAAAAACGGCTTAATAATAATGAATATAATATATAATATAAAATATAATATAATATAAAAGTAAAAAAGAATAATAAAAAATATATTATATTTATATTATATATTATATTTTTTTATATTATATTATATTTATGTTATATTATATTTATATTATATTTATATTTGTATTATATATTATAATATATATCCGTGTGTGGTTGTATAAATAATATACATATACACACATACACAGAAAGCACAAAGGGCACAAGCGTCCGATGTGCCCTAGCCGAAAAGGGCACCCACGGGGTGCGAGGGTGAGACGGTGACGGGAGTTGGGGGAGCGTTGTTTGTTTTTCTTCAGCCGGGCTCGTTTCGCGAAAATTCATTATGGCGGCTAATTTGTGGCCAATGGGAAGGGGTCATTTCTGCCAATAAGGGAAACGCGTTTACCAAACTTCTGCGAGGGCGTCAACATGGGCGGGTTGCTGGGAATCGTTGCTGCTCTCTCTCTCTCTCTCTCTCTCTCTCTCTCTCTCTCTCTCTCTCGCTGCATTCTCAGCTGACCTCTTATGACAGTAATTTCACCGGACAGTAATTTTTCCGACATCGATTTCGTGTTTATCTGTCAGTTGACAGTCGTTCTGACAGCAAGCAAACACAAAGTCCAACCTCGGTGAGACAAGCGTCGATGAAAACATTGTCGGCTAATTAATGTCGCCGGCAAAATCGATGTCGGATGTCGAATGGTGCAGGTTTTAAGATGTTTGAGCGCCACGTCACCCATATCTGGGTGACGGCCCTGTTTCTACAGTCTTCGTCCAATTAAAGCAGAATTTTAGAGGTAATTTATAGTAATTTTATTTGTAACGTAACTGTGACGAGTATAGACAGTATAGTATAACCCTGGAAACGTGGAGTCTTATTCAGCTTATGAAAACGTGGAATGCATTCGCTTTTTCGTAATTAATAGTAAACTGTTCATTTTAGCGATATTTTTAGGGAAAGTAATCATCTCCTTTATGATCTAGAATTTATCTTGAAAACCAATCCTACTAGCCACAGTAATTGACTAGGTGGACTGGTCATAGGTGGACCAGTTACTGAGTAGAAAAAAACTTCATTTTAGCCTTATGCGGAGATAAAGTTATAACATGGCTTCGCACTCCCAAAAATCCTGAAAACGAATTCCACTAGTCTCAGTAACTGGCCCAATATTTTGCTGTCCAGCTAAGTGGACCAGTTACTGAGACTAGTGGGATGGATTTCCAGACATATTGCAAAAATAAGGAAAATGAATTCTACTAGTCTCAGTAACTGGTCCAAAATTTTGCTGTTGACTTAGAGGGACCAGTTACTGAGACTAGTAGAATTCATTTCCCGGATTTTTGGGAGTTTGAAGGGATCTCATGAGGCATGTTCACGGAAGACTAAAACTTAAAAAAAAACTTGATTTTAGTCTTAAGTCAACATGCCTTATGACATCCCTTGAAAATCCCAAAAATCGGGGAAATGAATTCTACTAGTCTCAGCAAAATTTTGGACCAGTTACTGAGACTAGTGGAATGGATTTTCCGGATTTTTGTGATCTGTCCCGAAAATCAATTCCACTAGTCTCAGTAACTGGTCCATAGTCATAGGTATTGAAAAAGTCTGCACCAATTACTGTGGCTAGTAGGATTGATTTCCAGAATAAATTCGAGTTGACGAACTTAACCGTTACTTTATCTAAAAATATCGCTAAAATGAACAGTTCACTATTAATTACCAAATTGCGAAGCTTCCCAATACCAAAAAGTCGATAAATGAAATACTTGTTATTATTACTATTATTACCACTAATTTGTTACTATTAAGTTTGTTACAAACTAATAATAATAATAGTAATAATAACAAGTTAACATTAAAAATCGTCACTTTATTGTTACTTCGTGGCGCCTGGAGAAACTTTACCGATTCACATCAGACGTCCAGATTAGTGTTAAGACGTGAAAAATGACTGTCGGCAATTCTCAATACAAACCCGATTAATCGATCATCTTCCCAAAAAACTGGCCGCGCTATCTTCCGCAGCGTGTGTCCGTTTTAACGAGCAATTAAAGCAGCACGTGCAGCATCATTGAAACAGATACGCTTTTGTTTTCGTTCGAGTGCGAAGATAAAGTACAATCGAAGCGATTCCGGCACCCCATTCAATAGAAGATACAAACGAACGCGTCGTCTCCCCGGCGTTCGCACCCTACGCATCGAAGTTCCAGGCTTCGGGGAACTTTCGACCGATCTCTCGAAGTCGCCGCGACTGACCCTGCTCTCCGGCAACTTTTTCCAGCCTGTCCCCTCTGCAGGTACCACCGGCGTCTCTCTCTCTCTCTCTCTCGCTCTCTCTCTCTCTCTCTCTCTCTCTCTCTCTCTCTCTCTCTCTCTCTGGGTTCTTTCGTTCGAAATAGACGCTCACGGTCCAAAGATACCGAGACGACCGCGATAAAAAGCCTGGTACTGAGTCACCGAGTCTGGCTCGCGATGGAGAACCGAAGCGACGGATCCAGGGTCCAGGGGAGCAAGGCAAAGAGATCGCGAGAGAGAGAGAGAGAGAGAGAGAGAGAGAGAGAGAGATGGCAGCGAACCGCAGGCAATAAATGTTGTTGCCGTTCCGCTGGAACCAGCTCCGAGCTGCTTGCGCAACTAACCGCCACCGCCGTCGACCAGCTCTGGGGCCCCCTTCTCTCCGTCGCGACGCTCCTTTCTCACACACAAATCTCGTTTTACAACGCGCAAACCCGTTCCAGAAAGCCGGAACGCGGCTCGCCGTAAAAACAGATTCGCCGGGCGAAGCCTCGATCGGTTTTTGGAGGTGGACGCCGGACCGGCCTGTGGACGGTCTCGACCGGTTGGGAACGGGCCCCGAGGCTTCCGGGAGCAAGGAGCCTAGTCCCCGACGGCTCAGCCAGCATCCGCAGGGGCCAGCCACGCTGACAAGCAGCTTGCTAATTGCTCCGCCGATCGATCCAGCAAAAAGCTCGCCTAATGGCTTAACCCGGTTCTAGCGGCGTCCAGCTATCCAGGCTATCCCGAAATTTCCACGGACCCTGTGAACTTCCTCGAGATGTTACTCGCACAAAAAGAATGTCATCTGGCCGTTCCGATGGCCGACTTCGTTCCAGCACCCATCTGGCCCGGGATTCTTTTCCACGAACGACTTTTGGCCTACGTGGCCTTTCAGGGCTCGAGGGCCATTCCGCTGAAAACAAAGCGCTAGGAATTCTTCCGGTCTGAAATTTCTACGCTGCTTTGTCGTCGCGTTGTTCTTTAAGATTATTACGAATTATAGGAATCGTTTCTTTAATTGACGCTCAGATTGTGCGTAAAACGATTAGACAGTTAAATTAGACGGAAGACGATAAGATAATTTGGGAAGAACAGATACGATTATTCGAGCCTCACGGGTTGTTTTTTGATCATTGTTGACAATCGGTGACTGTAAAAACGAGCTGCAAGTCTCCCAAGCTGTTCATTTCTGTGGACAATCTAAGCGTCAATTAGGGAGACTTTACTGTATCAAGTTTGAAAAGTAATGTCTCTCTAATTGTCGCTTAGATTGTACACGAAAATGGACGATTTGGGAAGAGGAGATACGATTATTCGAGCCTTGTAGCTCGTTTTTATAGTAACCATTTAATTCGTAACAATAAAAATGAATGGCAAGGCTCGAATAATCGTATCTTCTCTTCCCAAACTGTCCATTTTTCTGTACAATCTAAGCGTCAATTAGGGAAACTTTCATAGCTCGACTCTCGATTAACCGATTTCGATCAAATTTTCAATACGCATTCGAGTCACCGAGATCTACAAAAAAGACATTTTTTTAAATTTTCGTTAAAGACTCGGAAAAAAGATAAAATTATAAATTTAGGGTTTCCAATTTTTTCTTCTGATTGCAAGTTGCAGGAAAATCAAAAAAGAAACTTTCTAGTCATCGTCTAGAATTCTTATATCACCTAAAAAACAATTCAAGCCATTCGGTTCAATTTTAAAACAGTTATTGCGTTTTAAAAAGTGTACGAACACTTTTGTGCTAACTTTGCAACTTTTTACGATATTTTGTTGAACGAAAATACGTATACCTTTGTGGAAGATTTATCGGATTGCGAGATCTGTACGCAATTTTCCTTGGTATCGTGCACAGAAACGTGTGTAAAAGTTTCAGCATGAGAACTTCATTTTCTCTCGTGTTGTTTTCATTTCAATATTAATTGACTAAGCTATAGGGGCACGCTATAACGATACACGATATGAAATGTACGTTGAAACAGGAAACATCTAATTTTAATACGTAAACGGATACGTATTTTCATACGCAAACAGGTGCATGTAATATAATAATATATAATTATAAAATGAAATATATTATATAAATATATTATATCAAATATAATAGTATATGATAATAAAATTAGATATATTATATAAATATATTACATTAAATATAATAATATATAATAATAAAATTAAATATATTATATCAAATATAATAGTATATAATAATAAAATTAGATATATTATATAAATATATTATATTAAATATAATAATATATAATAATAAAATTAAATATAAATATAAATATTAAAATTAAATATATTATATAAATATATAATAATAAATATACGCGCGTTAAAACATGTCCGATATAAAAATACTATAAAACTACACGTTTTCAAAATTTTGCGTGGGAAGCTAATATTTTTGTAACACGGTATCCACTGGATACATTTGGATTGTTAAATGCTCCGTCCCTTAACGTAAACCGCGATCTCCGTGTTTCTCGTTCGGTTCACTTTTTCTCGGCCGATCGTTCACGGATCGGCTACCGGAAAAGTGTTCCGTTGGCGGACCGAACGCGAAGTCCTTCGCAGCTAGATCCATAACCTGACGTCGTCGCCGTTTATTGCTCATTGACAGCGCGCCTCTCACGCATGATTGTGCAGGGAGTTAATAAATTACCGCTGTAAAGTTTATGGGCCGACCTAGGACACGAGATCGCCGGAGTAGGTGTTCCACTTATAGAGATAAATGAGAGCCAGTCGAGAGCTATTGCGTATCGCCGCAGCCGGAGCCGGCTCTCGAGGCTCGATCGTGCACCGATCTTCCTGAATCCGTCGCGGTTGCTTTCGCTCGCTGTTTGCCCGCCGAACAATCTGCACGATTCTAAACTAAACTAGGCGCGTTTGTCTAAAAATTCATCGTCTCGTAGATATTCAAAAGTTTAACTTAATCTATCGACTGCCACGCAAATTTAGCGCGTCTTGCCCTGGGTGCCACGGTTTTATTTTAAAGCACAAAAAAACATGAAGTTTTACAAAATATAATAATATTAACTTACTGATATAATATTGCAATAGCATTTACAGTATATTTCTTTTTATTGATAAGCGATATGTTCTCTACGCTATACAGGTTGTCCCAAAAATGTCTCGCAATCCGGGAATGCCGGGTTCCTCGGATCATTTGAAGCAACTTTTTCCTTTACAAAAATGTTCTCCGAGGCACCGTTAACGAGTTATTAACGAAAAACAGTGACCAATAAGAATCGAGTACGGCTGACGCGAGGCGGCCCAACCAACCAGCGCACGAAGCCCAGTTCCGCTCATTGGCTCGGTCGTCTCGCGCCAGCCGAGCTCGCCTCTCATTGGTCACTGTTTTTCGTTAATAACTCGTTAACGGTGCCTCGGAGAAGATTTTTGTAAAGGAAGAAGTTGCTTCAACTGGCCCGAGGAACCCGCCACTTTCGGATTGCGAGACATTTTTGGGACATATACATTTTTCATTCATCCTTTCTAATAGTTCCTAACTCAAACAGCCATTTGTAGCCAATCTAAACTTGCGGCACCCACTACGAGATATCTCGTAGCTGGCTGTTTTGGCAGTCAATGGGTTAACCGTTTGAGTCCCAGAGATTATTCAGAAAACACGGTCGAAAAATGCCGAACAGCGTGATAGCGTTTCTCTTAATTGATTGCGAAGAAAACCAAGCGGCGCGACAGCGCTCGTCAAGATTGACAAACAAAACAAAAAGAAAAAAAAATGGAAAAAAAGCAGCTATGCGATGTACATGCGTCGCTAAAGTTTGATCGCGACACGAGATTAAACGCTGCGATTCTTATAACTGTTGCATTTTTAGCTTCAACGAAGCGACATATTTAACACACTTTAGAATATGCAACGCTTTAGAACTCGCTCTTTAGATTGTAGTAGAATCTCTACGTGTTTGCAGCTCGGCTGACGAAACAAGAGAGATAGCACGTTAGACAAAGCCAAATATCTCCAGCCTTATCGGCTGAGAATTCAAATAAAATTAGATAAACCCTAACACTGTACGAAGAAGGAAAGAGACTGATAATAATGGTATATTGACAGTAGAACGAGACATAAATAGGCTAATGGACAGAGACAACATGGAATGAGGTAATAAGCGGCTACGATAATTTTAGTAATTTTATAAACAACCGTAATCCAGCCAAAGATCTTTCTGTGTTTTCTGTTTCGTGTTATTACTATCATTATTACCGTTAATTCCTTTTAATTTATGGAATCGAGGAGGTTACGAGTAATTATATAACAGGTTATTTTTAGAAAGATTGTAATGCGAAAAAACTGTAATAAATGTGTGTGGTTGTCGTGTATCAGGACAATTATGTCCTCGCGCATTAAATAAAGCGTTTGGAATTGGAATATTTTTAGCCTAATGAACGGTAACGCGAGCGTGAATATAATTATGTACCGTGTCTGACAGATGTCACGATTAGCTCAATTCTAATTTTTTTATTCAACGTGCTAGGATTTAGAATTGTTCTGATACACAATAATACATGCTTTTAATTTCTAGCATTGCAGTGTGAATGTTACAAACTTCATACTCTGTGGGCTATTAAAGTTAATATTTTTCTGTATGACATAATAATCGCGTTTATCTAGAATGTCGTCTTAGCAACAAGGGAGAAAAAGTATAAAAATAAAAATGGTGCTCTTACACAGTGTTGTGTCACGACAGATTACATTTATCTAATGCGTCTTCAACGAAACATCTGTGTCAACAAATGAAAGCCTATTCGGTTACAGTCTCTCTTTTTCCACACATATCTTGTTTCTTGATTACTAGATTGTGGATCTCTGTGCACAATAAAAATTGTTTAAGTTAACTAAGTGAGAAACATAATTTAGTTGAAAGTATCTTCCTTCTTTTAATAATTATAATAAGTGGAAACTGGTGTAACAATATTCCAGAAATTCTTCTAAATGATCTTAGAATTTTATATCTTTCTTCTTTTAATAATTATGATAAATTGAAACTGGCGTAACGATATTTCACAATTTCTTCTAAATGATCTTAGAATTTTATATCTTTCTTCTTTTAATAATTATAATAAGTTGAAACTGGCGTAACAATATCGCACAAATTCTTCTAAATGATTTTAGAATTTTATATCTTTCTTCTTTTAATAATTATAGTAAATTGAAACTGGCGTAACAATATTGCACAAATTCTTCTAAACGATATTAGAATTTTAGATCTTTCTTCTTTTAATAATTATTATAAATTGAAACTAGTGTAACAATGTTCCAGAAATTCTTCTAAATGATCTTAGAATTTTAGATCTTTCTTCTTTTAATAATTATTATAAATTGAAACTGGCGTAACAATATTGCACAAATTCTTTTAAATGATCTTAGAATTTTAGATCTTTCTTCTTCCAATAATTATTATAAATTGAAACTAGTGTAACAATATTCCACAAATTCTTCTTCACGACCTTACAATTTTATATTTGACCTGTTTTTGTCATAAATGAAACTTACCATCCTCAGTCCTTCCGCAGTCATCTTAAAACATACCGTACTCATATTCGACATAAATTGAAAGCTTCACTATTCCAACGGTTTCTCGAAACGATTGGCCTATTACAACGGCAACATTTTCTCGCATTGTCCGAAATATCCAAGATACCAAGTCAATAGACTCCGGGAGACCTTTTGTATATATCCGACGGTATTGTTGCCTGTAACACCATCGTCCGAAAACGATCTATACCCCAAGCCATAGATCAGGATTCACAGCCTAATCGCGTCGAAGCAGACTGCACATTTTGTCGACGGAACGAAAGGCGACCGGGATCAGGTTGCAAGGCGCAGTCTGTCGCATCTGGAGGGGTAGCAGGTAGCCGTGACCGTCATCGAAACAAGTCAGCAGGGTGTGCACGGGCGTGGGAGAGAAAAGGGCGCCCCGAAGAGAAGCAGGCTCGCACAGACACGCGGGCCCTTCTCCACCCTCGTCTCTGGAATGTATCGCGTCATCGCGTCAAACTCGTTGGGGCGCCGAATCGGTTCCCTCCCCGCTGCCCCCCCCCCGAGCCGCCGTGTTCTCATGACTCTGCACGTCGCTCGGTAGCACCCTCCGTTCTGTCCCATTGTACACAAGGCTCCGTAGGCCGTCGCGCAGCTGGACCGCGCTATCGCCAGCAATTTTAACAGCCTCGTGTTACCATCTCGTGCACGACCGAGGGGACATTTAATTCCCCCCGCCCCGGCCCCCGCTCGGCCTACCGGGGGTCTCGTGACTCGCTTTTTTAATAACGCCGTATCAGTCCCGAGAAGCTCCGTGAAATCGCGATAAGGCGTTTTATCGCGCGGTGCGTGCAACTGTGACATCGTCGGCTTTTATCGGCCGTTCGTGGAAAAATTTCGGGCTCCGCCGCGTGAATCCGCAGATTGCTTCGAGTGTCCGTTTCTTAATCGACGCTCGTTGTTATCGGAGAACGGTTATTTATTGACGGAAAAACCTTTTCTCCCGTTGCAAGCGTAATTACGAGTGGACTGCGAACTTTTACCAGTTGTTTCGCAGGAATATCTCGTGTAATAATAGGAAAATACGAGGGTATAATAGTGTTCAGAGGTAGTCAGAGCTGTCGGAAATACGTCTGGCTCGGTCCCGGGACGTTTTAACATAATTTTAGGCTAAACTTTACTTTAGGGGTCCAGAGATTTTCGGCTCTCTCGTGCATGTTCCTGTAGATTTTGTCGAGGAAACGCAAAATATACAAGTCCTAAGGTGCGGAAACCGTTGGTTCAAAAGTTGTACGCGTTGAAAGTTGGCGAATTTCAAGCGCTTTTCGCATGTTAGCGCGACGCCACGTTGTTACGTGCTCACGTACGGAGACGTGATTCCACGAGCGACGTCGCTAAATGATAGCACAAATATCGAAGAAATTCCTCGCAAGAGCCGCTAAATGGCAGCACAAGCCTCGATGAGTAGCCATTTTTATAAGATCATTCGAATGCTTCTTATTTTATTGGTCAACTTTGAACGTGCATAACTTTCGAACCAATGGTTTCCGCACCTCTGGACTTGAATTTCTGGACTTCTCTCGACGAAATCTACGGGAATATTCGTAAAAGGGCCAAAAATCTCTGAACCCGTAAAGTAAAGTTTCGTATTTAATTTCGTATTTAAAAATTGTATACTACGGGATAAATTAGGCCGCGCGGTTCTGGCTCCGGTCCAGAACGAAACGGCTATTTTCCAGCGGTGTCCGAATCGATTATGAGATTCGAGCTCGGTCGATACGCGGCCAACGGGACGACTATCTGACAGCGTGCGAGGCCGGGAGATCCGGCAAGATTCCCCAGAAAGTTTGGATAGTTGAAACGTTTGTGTAATACCCGTCGTTTTCACTGGTTTATCGTCCCCCTCCAGCTAGCCTGCTCGTGAACAGCTGCCCGTTATCGGGCGTATACTTTGGAATGTCCCGCGCCACTCGATATACGACGTCGATAATGACACAAACAACGGTCGGCCGGCGTGCCTTCCGCAAGCTTTACAGCCGGCCTTTAACGTAACTTTACAGCGCCGCGCCGCGGCTGTATGTGTGCCGAGGCTCCGTCCGCTTCCTGCTTTTACCTCTTCTTTTATTGCGCATCGCCCGTAATGAAAACCGTCGTCCTTGCTATTAAAACGCGTCGTTTATTTTTAGACGGATCACACTCGCGTACCCGGCGACGCCCGCGCCAAAGAAAGCACTTCCTTGTCCATGTCGCCCCCTCCCCTCGCTTTCGACCGTCTTTCCGAAACCCGAGAATTATTTATATTATCGGAACTGTTATAATTTGAGGTTTAAGCAGTGGATCGGATTTTTAGATACGTTTATTTAACGGGTCACAATATTTATTTATTCTTCATACTTTCTGATAAGTTCTCCCTAATTGTCCTTCAGCTTGTGAACGGAAATGGACAATTTGGGAAGAGATACGATGATCCAGTTTTGTTTACATGCTGAGGGGCAGTTGGAGAGAATGTACTGTACTTATATTTTAACATGGATTAATATTATATTAATAATGTATAATAATTAATAACTTATTAATGTAATATATTATATTAATATTATATTAATTGAAATTAATATTTTTATGGCTTATTTCACAGTACTATGAATTATAAGATATATATATAATATAATATAATAATAACAATAATAATAATAACAATAATAATAATATAATATAATAATAACAACAATAATAATATAATATAATCCTGGTGCAATGAAAAAATATATACATATATTTTTTTTCATTATACCAGAATGGATGAGTATATATATATATAACGAATATACTGAATATATATGTATATGTAATGAAACTATGTAAAATGAAATTACACAGAGCCGTCGCAACGAATTCTAAAACTAGAGTTGACACAAAAAAATTCATGGATCCGTCGAATCCGTTTGCATCACGAAATTATTCCGTCGAAGCGGTCGTGGATCGATTTTATGGAATTCGTGGTATCGCAGTATTTCAGCTGCTGTCCGTGTCGACGCTCGGCGTCGTCGTTTCGCTCGGAACGCATTACCTTGAGGTTGGTCAAAAACCACCGACGCTGCAATCGCGTCGTTGACAATGCATACGGGCGCCGGCATGCACCAGCACCAGGCACCACCGGCCGTCGGTTTCGCGTCAGTCGATACGGTTTCTGCAGCGGCGTTTCCGAGAACGCGAATTCGTTTCTCTCCGGGCGTCGATTAAAGCAGCAGGATGTGGGCCAAAGGTCGCGGCGATACGCGCGTCGGAAAGCGTGCCGGCGCGGCGCGGCGAGGCGAGGCGAGGCGTTCGTGAGATCAGCGACTCGTTCAAGGCTATCGAAACACATTCATCGTACGCGCGCGCGGTTTCCGATCGCGTTCGGACGCATACCGAACAATCGCGTCGAGCGCCAAGGACTCGGGACAACAGATCGTATCGGGAGACTGGATTAGATAGTCGACGCCGGTAATCGGCAATTACGACAGCGTTTCCTACCGCGGCGATTATCCTGCGACTCGGGAAAATGGTCGCTCGTTTTTACAGTCGACTACCCTGTATGTATATTTTTATATATATGTTATTGTTATTTTTATTGTCATTATTTATTAACCCCTTGACGTATAACGACGTCTAAGAGTTACTTTTTACTTAGTGCAAATGCGATCCGTAGCTTTGTTTACGAGTTATTAAATAGAACATTAAATAGAAAATTAAATAGAAATTAAATGGAAAAGTAAATAAAAAATTAAATAGAACATTAAATAGACAATTAAATAGAGAATTAAATGGAAAAGTAAATAGAAAATTAAATAGAAAATTAAATGGGAAAGTAAGTAGAAAATTAAATAGAAAATTAAATAGAGAGAATATTAAGTAGAATATTAAATACAGAATATTAAATAGAGAATTAAATAGAAAATTAAATAGAGAATATTAAATAGAGAATTAAATAGAAAATTAAATAGTGAATATTAAATAGAAAGTAAATAGAAAATTAAATAGAGAATATTAAACAGTTTGTTATTTACAATAATGTCAATTACGTTAAGAATTTGTTTTTCTTGAATTCATTGTTACTTAGGAAGGATATCTTTCTATTTTTTATTTCATATTAGCAGTACTTTATTAATCTGTTCTAGTACAAATAAAATAATGTCTACATTCATATAAATATATTAACTATGAACAGCAATATGTATGCGTATTAGTTTTATGTTGTGACAACTTAAATTGCCCGCACACGCACGTTTCTTTGGAAATAAATCATAAGACAGGAGGTTAATTAAAGGGGCGAGATACCCTTTAAATTACAAAATACGATTACATACAGTGTTTTAATCCGGAAATATATAGCGTAAATATTATACATATCTATTCATATCCTGTATTGATCTAAATGCGTCTATAAACGCGTTACGCGTTTACGTATATGCGTTACAGGAAATCGTGTCAAACGATAATTTCCTTCTCACGACACGAATCATATTCTTATCGCGCGTATGAACTAAACAGGTTGTGTTCAGTTCATAAATAATATAACGAATATAAATTCGACGAATGAAGTAATTAACAGACTCGTTGCGTGGTTACAGGGCTGGAAAAAATTTGAAATACTGTAATATAAAAAAATAGTAAACATTGATATAATACTTGTGCAAATGAATACTACACTTGGAAATACTATTCCATTTAATGCTTAAACAGAGAAATGAAATATTATTTTCAAATAATCTATACTTGTGCAAATATCTCAATTATGTTTCAACTATTCAATACCACAGTATTTATTTATTTTTTATTAGTAAATTTTCCCCATCTCTGTGTAATTAACCCTCTAATTGAGGGGGTTAGGAAAACGTTGTCTTAAAACGTAATCCATGCCAAAATGGTAAAAGTGAAATAAAAAAAAAAAGATACAAGTGAAATAAATTGTAATTAAATTGCAATTAAATTAACTCCCTAAATTAACCCCTAAATCAACATAACAACAAACATATTGACCAGCAAAACAAAAATAGCAAAACAAAAATATAAAAATATAAATATATAACAATAAATACACGATTCACATAATAAATATCCATACAAGGGGCAGAGTGTGTACACAACGGTCATCGTTGCGCTTCGACCGGGTGCGCGTCGTGTTCGCGCGAGCGCAGCAACTCGGCGCGCCTCTGTTTGGCCGATCGGCCGGGAATATCAATAGGAATTTTGGAAAAATATGAAAGCCTGTTGTTCCGCGAGAAAATAAACCCGGCGTATTTGCGAAAGGCTGCGGCACGAACGAAACTCCGCGCGCGATTGTTTTCGCGGCCGCTCGTTGCGCCGGGCCGTGTGCGTGCAACGCGCACCTCGATATTACCGGATATACAATATCGGCCGAAAGGGAGATATCGCGGCGAGAGAGCCTCCGCAAATAGCGTGCGCAGATAACCCTTCCTCGATCGCGACCAGGTCGCCGCTTATTTTTGGGGTTGCGCGCGACGGAAAGCAAAAACGATCGGCGGCGGCCCGAGTGCTCCCGATTATCGCGCGCGCGCGCACACACAGACACATATGAGCCGTTTATTTTGAAAGTGGCATAAGTCATTTTTGCAAAAAAAATCGAGTTAATGGTAACACTAATTACAATTGAACGGTATCTTCTCATTTTTTTAAAAATTTGCAATCAATAAGTTGAGAATTATTGAGATTTGTTCGAGAGAAGTTTTGCTAATTAACGGTATAACAAACTTGTTTATTTTGAAAGTGGCGTAAGTCGCTGTACTCGGGAAATTAATTGCGGGGCTTGGTGTAAAAGAAGTAGAAACGTGTGATAAGTGTGTGTGAAGTATTGTTTTGAATTATTTTCAGTATTTTTAAAAAAAGTTGTGATCACTGGGCTTATTTTTATAAGTGCGATAGAATAGTGCAGTTTTGTCAATTATATTATATTATAATATAATATAATATAATATAATATAATATAATATAATATAATATAATATAATATAATATAATATAATATAATATAATATAATATAATATAATATAATATAATATAATATTAGAGCAGCTGAAATGCTTCTATGCGCATCTATAATAATATTATACAATAATAATAATAATATTATATTATATTATATTATATTATATTATTATATTATATTATACCACAGTTATTTAAAAAATTTGAAACAAAACACGATTTCCGAGGAATCAATACCATAATACAATTGTTGCACTAGCGATCGGTAAAGCGTTAAAATAATAATGCGAACGAAAGATTAATAATAAAAATAATTGGAGAGGAATTGTAGAATTGCGAACGGCAGCCGAAACAGCAGAGAGCTGTGAGAATAATTAACCCTTTGCAGTCGAAACTATTTGAATTCGAAATCCAAAATATGATTATTGATCTACGGTATTTCTATTTTACACGATTTATTGCGATTTATGCGCATGAAATTGAGCTTACTGGCAAGTACAATGCAATTTTAAACAGTTTTCTACATTTTCTAAAACCTTATAGTTTTAGTATTATTAATATTAGTAAAAAGTTTATGGAATCGAAATCCAAAACATGATTACTGATCTACGGTATTTCTATTTTACACGATTTATTGCGATTTATGCGCATGAAATTGCGCCTACCGGCAAGTACAATGCAATTTTAACCATTTAAAAATTTTTTTAAAACATTCTAGTTTTGGTATTAGTATAAAATTAGTAAAAAGTTGATGATGAATTCAAAATCCAAAACATGATTACATTACAATAAACGGCTCATATGTACACACACACTCGGGAGGGCGAGAGAACCGGGACGTCGTCGTCGTCGTCGTCGTTCTCGCGGGCACGCTGTAATTAAAGATAATGAAAGAGGACGTGGATGGATGGCGAACAAATCGGCCGGCACACCGAGCAAAGGCCACCGATATTATTCTCCCTCGGACTCGCAGACAGCGCAGCACGCGATGCCGGCCCCGGAATACTTATGCGATCGATCCGCGGCGTCGTTCCCGCGATCTCTCTTTCAATGCCCGATAAAAACAGACCTCGGAGAAATCGGATCGATGCGGCCGGCCGGCCGGCCGCTTTAATTCGAGCCTCTCCGGCCGCCGAAATGAAGCGCAGGAAAGCGAGAGCAGCCGCCGAGTCTCTGAGCCGGTGCAACGTCCGAACATTAACGCGTTTATTTATTTATTTGTTCGGTACTCGACGAGCTTGGCGCGTTTGAACACAACACGCTCGGAAATTAACGTTATTTTTATTTATTTATTCATTCATCGAACGCTCCCCGTATTTCGCTGTGTATTCAAATGACACGCGGTTTGGGAATATTGTCGAATTAAGCGAATGCGTTCGAGACGAGCAATTGGAGAGGAAAGTATTCGGAAACTCTTTAGTAATGTTAATTGAGTACTCGATGAAGTACTTAATAAAGGGACTTGGCGATTAGGATGGTCAGAATTGTTTATATAGAATGTATTAAATTAATATATTAAATATTAATGATATTACAGAAACGTCGACAAACTTTTTCACTTTTTTGACGATTTCGCGGTTCTACGAAAAGTCTGTGAAAAATCGGGAGCACTGCTCTTGATAGTACCTTATCAGGAAATTAATTTCAGGGTGGCTTAATATTTTTATCTTCCAGACATCTTCAATTTTCTGATCATTTTTTGGTTTTTCATTTTTGGGAATCACAGCTTGCAAACCAAAAAATCTGAAAAAATTCTACGATATGCGACTTGATCCCTGAAATAAGCCACATTTTGTTCAAAATTTTAAAAAGTCACCGAAGATAGGAAATGGTCGGGAAAGCGCCTAAATCTAATTTACCCTTTAACTACCCCCACGGTCAAGTTACAGGGTTGAAATTTTGCACAGATGAATTTTTCTTGGTCAGCTATTGAACGGTGCAATACTCATTAAAAAAACTTCCAAGGGCAATTCTGATCATCTTAATCGGCTAGGCTCTTTTTATCAAAGAGATTGATGTCTGTCATCGAATACAAAATTAAAGGCGCCACAAAATACTAAGCATTAAATATCAACATCACTAATTGAACGATCATTAAATTCTCTTCTATCAAATGAAATCCTTCAAACTGGCTAAATTCAATTCAGTTCCATTTCTGCACGTTTATAACAATATCCCCTGCAAGTTTGTAAAAAGAAAAACAAAAACAAAAACTTTATAACGTTAAACGAATCAAAAATCTCGTTAATTTCAAAGCGCGCCGCCATTTCGTCTATTTCGGTGACAGCTCGCCCGGAACCCTTTGCATTTCCTCCGCGCGCCGTTCGCGTTTCTCGCGGCTCGTAGAGCGACATAAAAATGTTATTGGGCCGCTGCGTCGGACGCAGCGTCGGCCGCGAGCCCGTGAATGGTGGCCCCGATTGATCGCCGTGCGGGCACAAACGCCGCTCCATCGCCGGAGGGAATATTAAACGCAGGTCCATACATACATACATACATATATCGCGACAATTATCCCGGTCTATGGTTTCGATATCACGGTCGGTCCCAGCGTGCGCGCGCGCGCGCGCGGTTACGTCGGCCTCGTTCCGCCGCTAATACCGATCGATCAGATCGGGTCGGTCGGTCGGTCGATCCTCGGTCCGATCGGGGCCCGTCGCGCTTGCACGGGGCCCGAGAGCGGGGCGATGACGGGACATTACGAGCCCGCGTGAAAACCAGTAAGACCTGTCAGCGAGAGCCGCGGGACGAGAAACAGGTTCTCGGCGAGGTCCGGCCTGCGGAACCAGTCCGACTGGTTCGACCGCTGAAAAACGGCCTCGCTTCGTCTTTTTCTCCCTCCGCGGCCCGCCGCGCCTCCTACCCGTTCCCGTCCGGCCTGCCCCCCTTTTCCGAACAGGTTCAATTTGAATATCGTGAACCGATTATCCCGCACCGGATGGTATCGGTGTGTGCCATCTCCGGGAAAAGAGGAACGTAGGAGAAAGAGAGAGCGTGTGAGAGAGAGAGGGAGAGGGAGAGAGAGAGGGCCCGAGAGTCCCCGGTAACTGTAACCGCTTCGGCAGCTTCGGAACGTGTTCCAGCGCTGCTCCGGGGGCTTGAATGAAATTCAATTCGAGGCGTCAGCCGTCTGGAGACGCGGATATGCGAACGGCTGCACGTTAATGGCGCAATTTGCTCCGCAGCCCGAGAGCGAGAGCAACGCCGCGCGTCGAGCCGGCTTCGACCTGTTCGACGCGGCTTAATTGTCACGGCGTTCGGCCGAACCCCGGCTCCGCGTCCATTCGAGACTTCCTCGACAGTCGCTCGAGCGAGCTCCTATCCGCGAATACTCGACGATTCTTTGTCCAATTGGGAGAGAGGCTTCGTGGTCGTTATTTCTCTCTCGTCTTTGCGATTCATTCATTTACTTCGTTTCAGATTCGGGGTTTCACGCGTGCACTATAGGGTGTCGCAAAAATGTCTCGTAATCCGAGAATGACGGGTTCCTCGGATTATTTGAAGCAACTTCTTCCTTTACAAAAATTGTCTCCGAGGCACCGTTAACGAGTTATTAACGAAAAAGCAGTGACCAATAAGAATCGAGTGCGGCTGACGCGAGGCGGCCCGGCCAACCAGCGCACGAAGCCCAGTTCCGCTCATTGGCTCGGTCGCCTCGCGCCAGCCGAGCTCGCCTCTCATTGATCACTGTTTTTCGTTAATAACTCGTTAACGGTGCCTCGGAGAACATTTTTGTAAAGGAAGAAGTTGCTTCGAATGACCCGAGGAACCCGCCACTTTCGGATTGCGAGACATTTTTGGGACACCCTGTATATTGTTGAGGTTTTACAGCGAAGTCCTGGTTCGAAGATTACTGTGCTGCTTTAAGATAGAGATTGCAACTAGATCAAAGAATGCAACTAGATATTGCTTCCTTTTTTATTTAATCTGGGAACTTCTGTCAGGGTTATTAGCACTGTGTACATTGTTTCTGTGCACTTCGGTGTGCATAGAGCTAATAACTGTGTAAGGGGTTCTTAGTTTAGATAAAAAAAAGCGATGTCTAGTTGCATTCTTTAATGATATATAATATATTATATATAAATAAATATATAATACATGATATATATACAGGGTGTCCCGAAAATGTCTCGCAATCTGGGAGAGGATGGTTCCTGAGGTGATTTGAAGCAACTTTTTCCTTTGCGAAACTAAATATCATGCGCTACTAAATAAATCTACTAAATATGAACGTTGCTCTTTCCTTCTAATGTGAAACAATATTTAACCCTTTCATCGCCGAAGTATAGAAAACCAGAAATAAATGCAGCCGTGGGAGAAATTAAATAGCGTCTGGTTGCAACAAAACGATGAAGCGCGAATCAACTCGGTTGCAGAAGGAATCGCGGTGCGATTGGTTGTCGACGATGATTAATGCATGTTTCAATTACTGTTAATTCTTCCTCCGGAACTCGATCGACGTCCGCGGAACTAAAAAGGACGAACCGCGGCGCAGGGCAAAGGTCGCCGCCGTCAGCGAAAGAGCACAGTAAATTCTCTCTAATTGACGCTTGGATTGTACACAAAAATGGACAATTTAGGGAGAAGAGATACGATTATTCGAGCTTCGCACTTCGTTTTTGTAATATTGTTGACAATCGGTGACTATAAAAACGAGCCGCGAATTGAAATGGGAATGGAAATGGATTAAAGTAAAGATGATTTATAGAAACAAGGTGAATTATAAAAGAAAGATTAATTGATCAACGCGGCTCGTTTTTATAGTCACCGATTGTCAACAATCTTATAAAAACGAGGTGCAAGGCTCGAGTAATCGTATCTCCTCTTCCCAAATTGTCGATTATTCTGCACAATCCGAGGCGTCGATTAGGGAGAATTTACTGTACAGTAATGTCTCCCTAACTGACGCTTTTGTCCACAAAAATGGACAATTTGGGAAAACACAAAACACAAAGCACAATCCAAGTCGTCAATTACGGAGAATTTACTGTACAATAATGTCTCTCTAACTGACGCTTTTGTCCACAAAAATGGACAATTTGGGAAGAAGAGATACGATTACTCGAACTTTGTAGCTCGTTTTTATAGTTGTTAACAATTCGAAACTATGAAAATAAACTTCAAGGATCGAATAATCATTTCTTCACTTCTCCAACTGTCCATTATTGTGCACAATCTGAGGCGCGTCGATTAGGGAAAATTTACTGTACAGTAATGTCTCCCTAACTGACACTTTTGTCCACAAAAATGGACAATTTGGAAAAACGAATTCGAGCCTTTGCAGGTGGTTTTTATAGTTGTTGACAATTTGTAAATATAGAAATGAACTTCAAGGATCGAATAATCGTTTCTCCTCTTCCCAAACTGTCCATTATTGTGCACAATCCGAGGCGTCAATTACGGAGAATTTACTGTACAATAATGTCTCCCTAACTGACGCTTTTGTCCACAAAAATGGACAATTTGGGAAGAAGAAATACGATTACTCGAGCCTTTCGGCTCATTTTTATAATTGTTAACAATTCGTAACTACAAAAATGAACCGCAAGGATCACAAATAATCGTTTCCCCTCTTCCCTAATTCTCCCCTTCCCATTATCGTGCACAATCTCTGCGTCAATTAGAGAGACATTACTGCATCTCGAACGTCGTCCTAGACGCTCGGTACCAGAGAAAGATCGTCTGGTCGCGGTGTTTCGTGCGCGTCGCGAGTAAAAGTGCCCGGCTCCCGTTGCATCCTCGCCTCTAGCCCGGCGCGTTTGGTTACGCTT
Source organism: Megalopta genalis (assembly GCF_051020955.1). Classification (NCBI taxonomy): domain Eukaryota; kingdom Metazoa; phylum Arthropoda; class Insecta; order Hymenoptera; family Halictidae; genus Megalopta; species Megalopta genalis. The sequence goes on along the minus strand of NC_135015.1, from coordinate 27,715,613 downwards.
TCACCTAGAGAGTCCAGCCGTGCCAGGAGGAAGACGAGTTCCCGCTCGCGTGTGCGTCTCGTATTCGGTTTGAAAATGATCGGCGTTCGAAGGCGCCGGTCCTCCGGGAGGATCTGGGTCGTTGCCTGTTATCCTAACGGTATCCGCGGCGGCGAAGAGGAGCCGCGGGAGAGGACGGGACGAGAAAAGAAGCGAAAAGAGAGGAGAGCGAGGCGGCGGGCTCGCGAAGCGGGGCGGAGCGGAGGGCAAGAGAAGGATGTTCCTCTCGCGTTGCTCCCGGTCGGGCATGCACGTAGAGGCGCGTACACGTCCGCGGCGATCGCCGCTTGTGAGGTACATATACATGCATACATAAGTCGAGGGGAAAGGAAGCTCGAAGCGAGAAACGAGATTCTGCCGTCGCACGGAACGATTCCTATCTAACGACCCGGGGACAGATATAGCCGGCTGAATAATTTATGGCGACGAGCTGTAAACTGCGGACGTGGCTGCGCCGCGTTTGTTTGCAAATGTGGAAAAGGAAGATATTTAAATCGGCAGGCCGCGCGCCCCGGCCGCGCCGTTCGGCCAATCTCGTTTAAATTCACCTGCGTGCACCGGCCGCTGCCCGGCCGCTGCCCGGCCGCGGATCGATGCACGGCGAACCAACGATCGGGAACGACCCTCGGACAACACTCTCGCCGCCTTCTGTGTCTCTCCATTGTCCTACGGGCCAGCCCCGAAACGAAACTAACTCCCTCGCGGTTTCGTTCGGGGCCGGGCCGTAGATCGCTAATGATGCTCTGTATCGCGACGCCGGTGCGATTATAACGATCGCGATAGCGATAGCGTTAGCGATCGATGGGATTACGTAACATTTGCGGGGGAATGAAATGATGCGGCGACCGGCGCGCATCCACGAATATGTAACTGACTGTAACTAATTAACTGAATGTAAGTAACTGTAGCGGATTATAGTTGATTATAAATGATTATTAGTAACTAAATGTAAGTAACTGTGACTGACTATAGCTGAGAGAGAGAGAGAGAGAGAGAGAGAGAGAGAGAGAGAGAGAGAGAGAGAGAGAGATTATAACTGACTATAGGTAACTGACTATAACTAACCAAATAAATGTAAGTAATTGTAACTGATTATAGTTGATTGCAAGTGATTATTGCTAACTGTAACTGACTATAACTAAATAAATAAACATAACCAATTGTAACTGATTATAGTGATTTCAAGTGATTATTGCTAACTGTAACTGACTATAGGTAACTGACTATAACTAACTAAATAAATATAACTAACTGTAACTGACTACAGGTAACTGCAAGTGACTATAAGTGACTATAACTGACAATATTGAACTACAACCGACCGTGACTAATGTGAAAAATATAACGGAAAAGCTCGATCGATGGAATTACACTCTTTGTGTTGAGGGAATAACAATGTAACAATCGCACGGGAATGGGTAGAATGCGATAACTTGAAACCAAGAATTTGGATGCGAACGGCTCGAGAAGGAGAGCAAATGCGATAACTTGGAACTAAAAACTGAAATGTGAAAAATATAACGGAACAGCTCGGAAATTACATATTGTAATTTTGTCGATCGATGGAATTACTCTGTGTTGAGAGAATAACAATATAACGATCGCACGGGGACGAATAAAATAAATTAGCTTGAAATCGAGAACTTAGATGCAAACGGCTCGAGAAGGAAAGAATATGCGATAATTTCGAACTAAAAACTTGAATATAAAAAATGTAAAAGACAAACTCGAGAGTGAAGAACGCGTGAAATTTGATTATGTGATCGGGCGGATAGCATTAGCGACTGAAAGCTTGAAGGAGGTATTGCAATTACGATAGAAATCTAATTGATCACGGTGTCGGTTCGTGACGTAAACGGATTAGGCTACTGAAGAATTCACGATGCATTCTGTGCAATCCTGATAAAAAGATAGAACATTTTCCAAGACGCTGGCGCATAGAAATTTAAGCTTTTCGAGAGACGAAATTGTTAATTCGTTTGTATACTGCAGTGAATTATCCCTAATCGAAGCTCAGACCTTGCACAAAAATGGTCAATTTATCAGAAGTGATTCCTGAGGTCAATCGAAGCAACTTTTTCCTTAGCGAAAATTCAATCCGCTGCTTCGTTTACAAGTTATTAACAAAAAACAGTGACCAATGAGAGGCGAGTGCTCTAGCGCTAGGCGGCCGAGCCAATCACCGGGAGCGGGCCCCCCTCCGCTCGTTGGCTCGGCCGCCTCGCGGCAACCGAGCTCGCCTCTCATTGGCCAGTGTTTTTCCTTAATAACTCTTAAACGGAGCTACGGATCACATTTTCGCTAAGGAAAAAGTTACTCCAAATCACCTCAGGAATCTCCCCGTTCCATGTATTAACATAATTATGAAACACAATGTATACACTGATCGATAATGCACGGTGCTCCTAGTATCATCGCCAGCCAGTTCGCAGACCGATCGATCGTTAGATAGAGCGCAAGCGGATCGCCGTAGTTCCATAGGCTGCATTGGCATGTTTCTAGCAAACTTGCCAGCGAAAGGTCGAGCGTTATTATCACCCCGGCGGCCAGGAATACCGAGCCCAGGGGTCGACGGTGTGGCATCGACGACCAGTCTCGTAGCCTCTAGCCTTTGCCGGCCGGCACTGTTCACCGTAGTGCGACACGGCGGTGTTCCACGGCCCGATATCGTTGACCTTCTCCAGAAAACACTCTTGCCTTCATTCTTGCTCGGTGGGTCGGGACACGCATTATTCCCGGCGGCCCCCACCGACGCGGCCGGACGCCATAGGCCGTAGGAGGCTCCTCTCGTAAACTTGCAGCAACAGCAACAGCAACAGCAACAGCAACAGCAACAGCAACAGCAACAGCACCGGCAACGCGCTTGCACGGGCCACGTCCCCGGGGGGACGCTCGAATGCGCTTCCGAGCGTGCAAACGCGCATGCGTGCTCGTCTTTCGAGCCGAGGAGGCTCTCTCCCCCGGTGTATCTCTGCTCGTCTTCGTCCCCGTCCCGTCGCCGGAGCCTCTCCGTCTCGTCCTTTCTCCGCTACGCTCGGTGGAAATAGCGATGGGAACGATGCCGAGGCGCCCCGACCGTTGTCCTCTCCGGTTTCCCGTGATCCTCGGCTTCCAGCTAGGATGCGGCCGCGTTTTCAGGCTGGTCTTCTATGTGGGTCACTGCTAGGGACCATAAGGCCAGGCACGCCGGAGTCTCGGTTATTCAGTCTAGACGTAGTCGCACGGATCTTGAGGTAATTGAACGAACAGTTGCTTGGTTAACGCGCCAGGTGTCATCTTCGTTCATTTGTAATCGAGTGCTACAGGTGGCGTTTTATAATGATTTATAATTCTGCGATAATGTGTTGCTTAATTGTTGATAAACGTTCGAAATAAGAGCGTATACCGGAAGAAAGCAATTCATGAGTTTCGTATAATAGTTTGTTGTATTAGTTATTCGTATTGTTAGATTCTCTTTTTAAAGTCATTTTAGGTTGTGAATGTAGAGCGAAGAGAATTTAACGTTGTGTACAAATATTGTATAATCGTTCCAACAGGCTCGTATTCAGTTATATTGTACACAGTAGAGATATTACATTTCATGAATGTTGTCGTCATTTCAACGTGATTAGTGTGCAAAATTGATATACAGGGTATCCCAAAATTATGGCACTTCCGAGGTTACTGAGGTCATTCGAAGCAACTTTTTCATTTACAATCATTTTCTCCGAAGCGTCGTTAACGAATTATTAACGAAAAACACTGACCAATGAGAGGCGAGCTCGGACGACGCGAGGCGGCCCAGACAACGAGCGCACGAAGCCGAGTTTCGCTCATCGGCTCGGCCACTTAGTGCCAGGCGAGCTCGTCCCCCATTGGTTACTGTTTTTCGTTAATAACTTGTAAACGATGCCTCGGAGAAAATTTCTGTAAAGGAAAAAGTTACTTCAAATCGCCTCAGGAACTCCTCATTTCCCGGAAATACCATAATTTTGGGATACCCTGTATATATTAATTGCTGCTGCTTCAGCTAAATGTTTATATAACTTGCTGCTGCTTCAGGTAAATCTGAAAAAAATGATCGAATCTGACTAAAGACAGTCATAATAAAGACCGTCTTTGATCAAATTGATAAAAATAAAGACAGTCTTAATGATTCTTTCTTCACATTCGTCTCCCAAAAAATTATGTGCTCCCAATGATAAAATCACACTCGAAGAAACCAAATCTGACTATAAATCAGAAATAAATGGCAGCGTTGCAAATAATGAAGAAGATACAAAAGACAAAAGTATTTCCCTGAGAATTATAAAACATACAAATATTTTCGTTAATAGAGAAGTCAATACAAAAGACAAAAATATACATTTCTAGCAATGAAGATGTAATATGTGCAGACCCAGTAAAAAAAGATATAAATTGAGATGACCTCAATGACCAAATGACCTCAGGAATCGGATTGGAAGACATTTTTGGGGCACCCTTTAAAAAAAGGCTTTGTGGCCTTTTAAAGACACCTTTGTGCGAGAATTCATTTATCTGTACAATATACATAGTAATTTGAAGTTTGAATGAGACAAATTAGACTCGTCAACTTGACGAAAACTTCTTTAACTTCGACTAATCATCTCCAACAAGTCTCAGTCGTCGAATGTACCCGAAGGGTTAACAATGTTATTCGATTTGATTATATTACCAATTTCTGCGAGAATTAATTGAACAGATACACGCGTACACATTCTCGTTCACCCGTCCACGATAAATATTCTCTATAAGTACATTGAGGTAGTCTTCCCAGCACAAGCGTCCTCGTAAAAGCAGGCCGCGCTCGATAGAGTCGTTTGGCCATTCGTCGCCGCGTTTCTTTCGACTTCCGTCACTCCCGGCCGCCGTACGTTACAATTACCCCGAGCCTCGTAACCGACATAACCGTGTCGAGCAAGGATCATCAGCTTCCCGTTGTCCCGGTTCGACAGCTCCAAAAACAGAGAATTCTGCGCCGAGGCGTCGTCCTTCAAAAAAATCGTCATACGTCGCCGTAATTTCGTTCGCGAAGCGATCGGCGGCGCCGATTCTGCTCGTTGAAAATCGAAATCCGAGAAAAGTCCGCGAGCCAGAAGCGATTAAAAGCGAGCCGGCGAGTGTGACCTATTCCAAGGCCACACGCGGCCGCTGTGCTCGGGGCGCTTTTTTCCCCGGCGAGGTGACCCGCGCGCGCGCGCTCACGGTCGTGAAACGAGGCGTGGATAGATTGGGAATTTATCAAGTTCGGTATGCCGGGGAGGATCATCGAATTAGTCCCATCGCTAGGTGTGTAACTGGTTTCTCGTCTGCCGATGCGTGCATCGGCCGGCCGGCCGTGTGCACTGGCCTATGTACGTGCATGAACCTGTGCACGCGTGTGCATGCGGAGGAATACGTTATCGACGAGCAGGAGGGAGAGCTGCTCGCGGAGCGTTGTAGTGGTGCCAATGCTGTGTGGAGTGGAGTGGCTCAGCCGGTGGTTACTCATGGCACATTGGCGCTGCTCGGAGGCCTTTGACCTCCCGTTTCTCTCTCTCTCTCTCTCCCTCTCTCTCTCTCGCTCTCTTTCTCTCTCTATCCCGCTCTTTCTCACTCTCTATCCCGCTCTCTCTCGCTCTCTATCCCGCTCTATCCCGCTCTCTCTCTCGCTCTCTTTCTCTATCCCGCTCTATCTCGCTCTCTCTCTCGCTCTCATTTTCTCCCTTGCCGTTCCTCCCAGCCGTCTCCCTCGCTCTCGCCTGTCCACCCTCTCTATTCTCGTCTCGGTTCCTCGCGCGTCCTTCTTTTTCCCGGCGGTTCAGCTCGCCTCTCCTCGTCTCCCTTCTTCGTATTACAGCGCTGTGGCAGTTCATCGTCACTGTGCTCTCTCTCTCTCTCTCCTCTCTTCCTCCCGAGCACGCATTCTAACGGGTGTGACCCGGGGGGGCTACGCTGCGGCGCTCTCGTGCGCGATTTTCGAGCGGCGGTCTGTCTGCAACCGCTGTGTCCGGGCTAATAGAATTCTTTTGAACTCTCGATTCATAGACCGTGAGACACCGTACACGCGTGCAACGATGTACGAATTACGCGCAGGTGTACGGTCGGTTATTTTTTAACGTTGCCGAAACGAGCAGTCTTTTAAACCACGACGACGCGATTCGACGGAGAGAAGCGCAACATTTCTTCGTAAATCATGCTTTATTTCTACGATTTTTTGTCACGCGGGCCTTTTATTGCACGCGTTTTTATCGTATCGTTATTAGCGTGGTCCCCGGAGTATTCGTGACTTTAATTCGAAATTTTATAACTTACGTTAACCCGTTCGCTGTGTGATCTCTCGATTCATTGCTAATAAAAAGGATTTATTTATTACGGTTATCTTGTTGTTGTTTGAGCGGTTTTTTTGGGTGGTCGAAGTCAAATTTATTTGGAAATCCGGATATTTAATATTGGATTAAAATATTGGTAAACATTAAAATCTCGATTTTAACCCATTATCCGCCGATATGTCCCATTTTTGGAACACTTCTTCGAATATGTTTCTTTCAAAAACTGCGACTTCTAAATAAAACACAGGCATTAAAATAGTGAGAACATATCGCTGCTTCATGAAAGTATTAAGAATTCCCGCTATTTTGTTTAAAACGGTTGTAAACTTGAGATTGAAACCGATAACCTCGGTGTAACTTTTTTTTGTATTTTCGAATTGCGGCGGGTTAAAAAGAAGATGGGCTAAAGATTATTATAAAGAAGATGGCTTGAAAACTCCGATATTCTTGAAAAACCTTGAAGATAAAGGGCTCGTTAATTTATTTAAACGAAAGGAATGTTGGCTTCTGGAACAGATTTCTTCGAAATAGTCTCAGCAGTGTGTCAAATTTAGATTACGAAATTTAATTAACAATCGCTTATTTGCAGCCATTTTGCTTCGAAAAAATGATATTAGCCAAAATGAAACTCGTATGAAAAGAAAGAAAAGATGAAACGATATAAAAACTGTCCCAAAATCCCGTATAAAACTGGTAGCCGACCGACGGCCGAGATCCGCAATAAATTCTCAAACTGTCCAACCCTCCGATTAAAGCCCGATGCATTCTATTCGAGGGACACCCTGTATGCACGGTGTGCAACCGTGCCCCACCATCGACCCTCTCCGCCGCTGTCTGCTCGTCTCGTTTCCGCGTCCCTCGACCCGAACAACCTCCCTGCTCTCCTCCTCGCCCCGAGGACCCTTCCGCCTCCACCGTTCCCCTCGAACCCCTCCGCCAGTCGAGCGTGCAGTCCGCTACGACCTGCATTCATAGCGCAACAAAACCTCCACGGCTCTCTCGACGATAAACGAAACCGTGCACTAAGTGTATTATAACCTCCCACGTTCCCGCCGCTAAAGGTCATGCCTTAACGAGCTGCTTTTTTCCTATCTTCTTCTCTTCCTTCACCTTCTCCGTGCACCACCTCCACCGCCTCCTCCTCCTCCTCCAACTCCTCCTCCTCCGCCGCCGCCGCCTCGTGCCCCCGCTGCACCGCATGCACCGGTCGGTCCGCGTCCCCGCGCGGCTGCACGCTGGTCTGGCCGAGCGCCGTTCCACGGCCAAAAGTCAATTTCTCAAGTTTGATGCAACCAATTCGGTTTTTGCGCGGGCTTGTTTTTGTTCCGCGGTGGCAACGATTCGACGCACGGCCTAGGAGAACAATTTGCTTTTTGCGCGATTTCGTTGGAATCGGCGCGACCGTTGAGAAAGTTGTGTTTCATTGAAATGTCGGCCACAATTATTTCCATTCATTCGTGGTTTATTTTATAGCTGCTTTGTAGTATTTTCGGGCGCGGTTATTTTTGTTGGGTTTTCAGCGCGCATCGGTATTTTCCGTGTGAAAACAGAACTGGACGTGCCGTGTTGACAGAGATTGTTCAGTGGGAAACTGAGAACCGTTTTATGCACGCGGAATTTTATATTTTATATTCTGTATTCTATATTTTATATTTCTATATTTCTATATTTCTGTATTTCTATATATTTCTATATTCTATAGTTCTATATTTCTATATTTCTATATTTCTGTATTTCTATATTTCTATATTCTATATTTTTATATTTCTATATTTCTATATTTCTATATTCTATAGTTCTATATTTTTATATTTCTGTATTCTATATTTCTATGTTCTATATTTCTAAATTTCTATATTTCTATATTCTGTATTTCTATACTCTATATTTCTATATTCTACATTCCATATTTCTATATTCTATATTCTATATTCTATATTCTATATTCTATATTCTATATTCTACATATATTCTATATTCTATATTCTATATTCTACATATATTCTATATTCTATATTCTATATTCTACATATATTCTATATTCTATATTCTATATTTTACTTTATATTTATTATACAAAATTTATAAATTGTGGAATATCGTAAAGCATTTTTTAACGACGGTTATATATGCATATCGTCCATCCATAAATGTCCAAGCAAATATTTCGTAAATGGATCAGAGATGTGAAAAAGATTAGTAGAAGAAATTAACACCAGATTTACCGAGCACAAAAAGCAGCTAGCTTATATAAATTTATAAAAGTAGCAATAAAACATTTATTCTGATTTTTAACCAGCGTTATTGTAACATTTGCAGTAACATATACATTAACATAAATAACTCGTAAATGTATCTTCACGATACGAATAATCGTAAATTAAAAAATTAGTGACCCGTCATTTCGACGGGCTCCGTAAATCCAGTGTTAACACGGTTCTAAGTTTGTCACAAGGTGCGCGTGGATTACTTGAACCTTGAACTTAAAAGCTTCGAAACAACGCAACAATAATTTTGGCCACGGAAAGCGAGCATCCAGACCATCGTGGGCTGCATTCGCGCGCAATCGAACCCACACCCTTCTGTTCCGGACGCCTACGCGTCTTCTCGCCGCAGACGACGACGACGCCTCGCAGCTCTCGCCGCACGTCGACACACCTCGAACCAACCCAGACACCCAACCCCGGCACCCTCGAACCTGTTCAATCTCGTTCGAACTCCCATTTACATCGATGCCACGGGTCACGCGAACTTTCCGATTGGGAGCGACGCATTTTTGGCGACCTTGGGGGCCTTGGATGCATAAAATCCGCTGTCTATTTATTATAAGGTCACGCGTGTTATTTCAAGGTTTATGCTGTAATAAAAACGGTGACTTGACTTTTTTATTGCTAATTTTTTGCCACGATTCGAAGGCAATTCGGAGGCCACGCGACACGATTCGAAGGAAATTCAGAGGCCACATGACACGATTCGAAGTCAATTTGGACGAAATTCGAAGGCCATGTCACACGATTCGAAGTTAATTCGGAGGAAATTCGGAGGCCACGTGACTCCATTCGAAAGCAATTTGGAGGCAATACAAAGGCAATTCTGAGGCAATTCTGAGGCAATTTTGAGACAATTCGGAATGACACGTGATACGATTTGAAGGCAATTCGGAGATCACGTGACTCCATTCGAAAGCAATTCGTGGGCAATACAAAGGCAATTCGGAGGCAATTCGGAGACCACCCACGTGACACGATTTGAAGGCAATTCGGAGACCACGTGATACGATTCGAAGGCAATTCAGACATGACACGATTCGAAGGCAATTCAGAGACAACATGACACGATTCGAAGGCAATTCAGAGACAGCATTACACGATTCAAAGGCAATTCAGAGACAACATGACACAATTCGAAGCCACATTGCACGATTCAACGGTCACATACCTAGTAAATTCTCTCTAATTTTCCTTCAGCTTGTGAACAATAATGAACAATTTAGGAAGAGAAAATACTATTATTCGAGCCATGATATTATTCTATCCTCACAGCTCATTTTTATACTTGCCTATTGTCAACAATTATAAAACAAGGTGCAAGGCTCGAATAATCATATCCCCTCTTCCAAATTGTCAATTTTCGTGTACAATCCGAGCGTCAATTAGGGAGAATTTACTGCACCTTATAGCTCCTCGTAGCCCTTTTTTAACCTGACTCACACCCAACACACCATTTTCCATTGTCTTCCAGGAATCGCGTCGCGTGCCGCACACGCTTGACCGACTCCTTCGACCCCCAGCGTCGACATAACAATAAATCACATAGGCGTAGAACCGACACAGCGAAATTCACAGCAACCCGAAATTTGGCACTTCCGATAAAAACGACCATAACCACAGAAATTCGAAGACTATCACGAGCGATGTTTCAGCAGTCGCAACAGTCTAGTGCAGCCGAGCATCCCCTAAGTCGCTCCCGGCGATCGGCTCGCCGCAGCGAGCTCGGGATCGTCTCGCTCCGTCCAAAGGGGTCAGGAAAATCGATGGCTGCAGTCGTCGCGATTTTTCTCGTTGCCTGCCTGTGGGAAAATAACGTTTCCTTCTCTGAAAGGGGTCTGTACGACCGCCGGCGGAGAAAGGGCTAGAGGGAGGAAAAGCGAGGGGCGCGGCGAAGAGGAGAGGGGGGGCTTTTCTGCGGCGCTATCAATTAGCTCCGTTTCCTCGCCGCGTTTTTCCAGTTCCCGTGCGGGCGCACGCGGCCGTTTCGAATCGATAAAACGGGCCGCGCGGTGTTCGCCGGGGAGGGAACCGGGTTGTGCGTGCCTTGTTCTTCCCTTCTCCCGGGCCATTACATAATAACCAGGCTGACAATGAATGACGGAACAAAAGAATTCCTTCGCGCGCGGATTCGCCATTCAGTCGCGAGCCAGCCAGGAAGAAGAAAGCGGCGAGGAAGCGTGTCGTCGGCCGCCGCTGGTCGACGTCCTCGTCCTCGCAGAACCGTGTAGCCGGCGCGGCGCGCCGCGCAGCACGCACGGGTGCGCGCGCGCGCGCCGCCGCCGAACCTCTTCTTCTTCTTCTTCGTCTTCTTCTTCTTCTTCTTTCACCAAGAGACCCCGAACCGGTCGCGACAGGTTGGAGAGCGGATCGAACAGGACCGACCGGTCGCGACAGCTCCGTCTACATTTCTGTCGCTTTTCGAAACCCGAGAACCACGCGGGGATCTCTCCGCCTCTGGTCGAGGGGAACAGGCGGGGCGAGCCGGGAGAGCTCGGCGGAGCTCTCGAGTTTCAGGGGAGAGTTTTTAATGGGGTGCGCTCGCCGGGACTCGTTCAAGGCTGGCGAGGGAAGGTCGTGACCCAAACCGGAGGATCTCCAGCCGAAAATTACTCGTGCTCTCCTGGTGCAACGAGCATCGTTACGTTCCTGGGGGAGGGACGCCCGGTGGCGTAATTTCACTCGTTTGTTTATTTATATATCGATGCGTTCGAGATCGACCGTTTAGATTCTCGCGAAGTCGAAGCGATTTGATTAATCGGTTAGACCGGGACTGGAAGGTTCAAGGTTGTCATGGTGAATGATATTCGAATTTTTTCGCATTTGGAATAGACGAAATATTCAGTTTGTATGAATATATGTTGCAACGAAAATGATTGAAAATTGATAAAAATTAGGTTGACCAAGGATGCGCTTAATTGTTGTTGAATGGGATAAATTATTCTTTTTGAGTATAGCATGTCAAGGTTATGGCAAGGTTATATAATGATACGATTTAATAATTTAGTTCACGGTTTAAATCGCGTTGTTGCTATAAAAGTGTACGGTTTGAATAATTTCATTGATACAATTATATTGGTTGCAAGACGACTAGTGTTGTCTTGTAAAAATGACAAGAATAAAGGCATTTATTCAATCATGTCTTACCATTGTTGTTGTTTCACTATCTTTCTCGGTTTCCGAGTGGTTTTCGAGGGAATTAAATAAACACGTATGTATAGTTTTGTAGCGTTGCAGTTTTATTAAATCAACACTATTTTTGATAGCATTTTACAAAGTTATTTATTTAGATGTCTAGTATTAACAAAGTATTAATAAAGTATTATTAATATAATATAATATTAATATAATGTTAATATATTAAAGTATTGATATTAATATAATATTAATATATTAAAGTATTGATATTAATATAATATTAATATATTAAAGTATTAATATAATATTAATATAATGTTAATATATTAAAGTATTGATATTAATATAATATTAATATATTAAAGTATTAATATAATATTAATATAAAGTATTAATGTATTAATCAATCAAAAACGTAAATCTACGTGACCTAATTGGCCATGCGGTTTTCTGAAGCAGAATTTAATACTCCCTTCGACTATCAAATTCTTGAAAACATATCTAGCAGAGAATTCTCCGAATTGTTATGTTATTTAATAAGCTATTATTCCATAAATAAAAGCAAGGAAAGAGAATTCTCCGAATTTGTACGTCATATAACACCTTCATCGCCGACAATTAACCACTAAAATTCCCACAAACTCAATGCAATTTAATTAATGAAACTGAAACTAGAAAGTAAAAATTGATCATAGTGAATAACATCAGACATCTTTCGCATTCAAAACATCCCAGTCAAATCCAGTCCGTTCGAATACATCACAATGAAAATGAATTTTCAAAATTGGTCAAAAATCAGTGTCGCCCATATTTGACCAACGCGGCGTTCATCGTACTAATATAAACCATTACTTCATAAATATAACAAAAGTAAATCAACATTTACGACGAAATGCATCTCTCCATCGTACATAAATTTCCCATTTCCGCAACATCCGCAAAGAAATTCCCCGAATGTCGATCCTATCTCGCAAACGACACTATTACATTGCAAGCAATGCTATTGTTACAAGCTGCGTCCTCAAAGGCCGTTCCGTGTCAAAGGGTGTCCGCGGGGACGACCGGCCCCCGGGTTTAGAAACGAAAGTCGCCGGTGGCCGAATAAAAAAAGAAAAAAGGTCCGCGGTGCGCCGTTCCACGGGGAATTTAAAGGGCCGCGATGGTGGTACGACAATGGGCCAGGATTTCCGGGAAAGATTCCAGCGCGGCGGAAAGTATGCAATGCTGCAACCGGAAGCCTAAACAAATTCAACTGCGGCGCGGACGGGCCCGCGGTGTGCGTTTAAATGCCGGACGGTTTTTTTCGGCGAAACCGTGGAAGATGCCGCGCCGCGGCGGTGCAACGGCGGCGGCCGAAAAATTCCCTCGCAAGCCCGCGTTATTTTCCCGAAACATTCCGCCGGGATATATGGGTCATTTGGTATGGACGACGTCGCGCACCGCTGTCGGTGAAAAGCTCCGCGGCGAAACGAGGAAGAAGAAAAAGGGCGGCGAGGAGGCCAGTGAGCTCGAAGGCCGCGGAGGACGAGGAGAGACAGGAGGACGAAAGACCGAGTAAAAGAGAGAAAGAGAGAGAGAGAGAGAGAGAAAGTGTGTGTTTCATGCTCGAGCGTGCGCTCCGGTGTGTGTTGGCGACGTAGCAGGAAACACGTACGCGGCAACAAATGGTAATAATAAAAGGGGCTCGTTCGTCGGCGATCCATACCAAGTAACAATGCAGGAAGCGTGTGCGTGAGAGAGGCTGCTGCACACATACTCGTCCGCGGAGACCTCACGGAACGAGAGACGTTTTTTCTCTCCTACCCCCCTCGCACTCCGGTCGGGCTCCCCGTGCCAGCGACGACGCAACGCGCAGGAAACCCACGGGGATGCTTAATGGGCAAACTTTTACCCGTGTTTTTCACCCGCCGAACTCGCCGCGATTCTTTCCTCCTCTCCCCCTCCCTCCGCAGTCTTCGCCGAACAATCGCCGCTTTCTGATTAGCTGGGCCGCCGGAGTGACCGAAGTAGTGTTTTAGATGACAAATACCAAGTAGATATTTTATTTTTAAATATAGAATTTTAAATGTATTTGGATATCTTATTTTTAAATAGAGAATTTTTAATGTAGAATGCACTTCTGAAACTAAAACGTTTTATTCGTCGCAAACAGTTTCTTAGATAATATACCAAATAGCATTTCGTTTGGGCAACACTAAAAATATTTGTGTTTGGAACATGTCATTTATTTAATTTATTTCGTTTATTTAATTTATTTCATTTATTCCATTTACTTCGTTTATTTCAGTTATTTCAGTTATTTCAGTTATTTCATTTACTTCGTTTATATCGTTTATTTCATTCACTATCGTCAAATAAAATTGCTTTCATTTTAGTAAGTTATTTCAGCGCGAAATATCACTATTTTGTTCATCTGAAACGAAACGAAGTATCGACGAAAAAAACGTAGTTAAGATATCCGATTACATAATACGTAGCATGAAGTGTAATATCGACCGATAGAATGCATATCCATATACATATGTGTACATATATGTATTGTATATGTATGTATGTACGTGTACGTACAACAGAAACACTGAAGCGAGAGAGAGCGTATCGGGTGATCTGGGAAGTTCAAGCATACGATATTCGAACGATACAGTGCCTCATTGAGCGAGATAATTTCCATTTAATCCGACACGACTACTTGCCGTTCCTCGGCTAAGCGTAAAATTCCCCTTTCGTTTCAAAAGCACCTTTGTTTATTTGGCAAGACAGTCGATGACTTCACGGCGACGTGGGAAACAGCTGAATTTTCCGGATGACTCAATGACTCAGTTCTCTGGTGGCGCATTGTGGAGATTAGAGGACCGCGCGGAACAATGCGTATGGAAATTAGGAAAGGGGGTCGACGTCGGACGTTGATTAACACGTTCCGTGCCGAGCTTTTTTTACTCGAATCTTCACACTTTGATATTTTACTAAAACTTGATGTATTACGTGCAATTATTAATTCTCGTACACATAACAACGTAACAAAAACTTATCAACGCCCATTCTTGCGGTGGAAATTGATTCTTCGGTTCGAAATTTCTTGTAAACAATTTGTTCAGTTCACTAAGTAAACATGCAAGCGTGTACCATCGATGGTACACGTGGCACGGAACCTGTTAACTATGAATCCCGAAGTTCCTACTTTTTCTGAAAGTAAAATAACTGTCACCCTTTCAACCCTGAACCCTTCTTCTGAAAATTTCTTTCGAGTAAATTCCAAAAATTGTGCAAAGAATCGTTATAATTTCTTCAATTCATTCCAAAGTTCATTACACGAAACTGTAACGAGCATATATATACAGAAAATTCTCCCTATCGATGCTCAGATTGCGCACGAAAATGGACAATTTGCGACGAGGAGACATTTGCTGACGGTCGATAATAAAATTGTCCATTTTTTAGTACAATCTGAGCGTCGATCAGGAAGAATTCACTGTACAATAATATTCGTGCAGAATTTTGAATTATTATATAATTAGAATGGAAATTTATTTTAATTTTTATAACGACTGTTTATAAACATTTTAATTTTATAATTAAATTATTACAAATATAATATAATAATAAATATATAATAAATATTATTTTTAAATTTATTATATAAATATATATAATAAATATTATTTTTAAATTTATTATATAAATATATATAATAAATATAGTATATTATAATTAATATAATTAACATTAATTATTAATTAATCTTATAATTAAAATGTTTATAAACATTTATAATTTCTATCTTAATTTCTATAACTTCTGTTTTCTACAAACAGAAAAATTCAAAGTCAAGAAATAACTGTTGCCCCGG